>NW_026705569.1:0-300000 GCF_029867415.1 Vicia villosa
AGTTAATCGATCCTTGAACTTTTCCTCTCCTCAGCCTTCTCTAGCTCATTCTCCCAAGAATTATACGAATCAACCAAACAACTCCCACACTATTCTACTTATTACCCTAAAACAAATTCCCTCATTATACTTTTACTCCATTGTCCCTCACTTACTCACAAAAACCCAAATTTATATTTCCTTGTTCATTTTCTATTTCAACTAATTATATTCTTATTATTTTAATCTTACTAATATAATAATAATTATAACCATAATATTTTATTTTTACCTCCATTTTATTTAATTAAATAAAATACCATTATTTATAATTATTCTAATAATTCTCTCAACCCATCTATTCTTCACGCACTCCACCTTTTCTCTCTACACACCTGTTTACCGTGAAAATTGGTAAACAATCTCTGGTCTCCAATAAAATGGTTAACTTACAGGATCAACCAGTGAATCCTATGACATGTGTTATTGTTTAGATTATATTTTCTTGGATGTTGAACATTTCGACAACATTCATAATTTAGAGATTTGTTGTTTCGAAAGATGTAACTTGTAGAATGTAAAGGAAATGCAATAAAGAATGTTTCTTAAAGTAAATTGCAATAGAAGATAAATTTTGGAAAAATTAAATGAACTTTAAATTGAAATGTAAATATGGTGTTTTACACGTACATTCTCAATGACTCTTTTCTCAATTCAGCAAATACTTTGAGTATTTTGAAAGTTTGTACAATGATAAAATCATAGCACTAAGACCCCTATATATACTAAGTCAAAATAATCATTACCAACGATCTTTCTCCCAGAAAATGATACGTTTTGCTCGGCATGTCTTCCATTTATCCTGAGGCTCAACGCGCCCTTTCTTTGAAACTGGATAAGGACAAAAATACAATTATTCCTTATTCAAATTCAAACTACTCATCGAACCCAACTTCAGTATTGCTTTCGTGGAACTATAACTCAAACTTAGAAAATATTTCAAAGTCCTATCCAACATCTTCCTCTCACACAAGGATGACTTTGACTTGAACTTTCCCACAAACTTTCCTGTCAAAAACCCATAACATCTTCAAACATACTTCCTTTTTACTCATCATATCAAATCGAACCTGGTGTCAAAAACCCATCTAACAACCCAACACCTTCCTCTCACACAAGGACGACTTCACCTGAAACTTTCCCACAAACTTTCCTGTCGAAAACCTATAACATCTTCAAACATACTTCCTTTTTACTCAACATATCAAATCGAACCTGGTGTCGAAAATCCATCTAACAACCCCACATATCCTCAAAGCAATTATACAATTATTTTAGATAAAACACATATAATCCTATAAACACTCAAAATAATATAATTAAATAATTAGACAAAAACTACGTGTTACCTCCCTAGCGGTGTGTAACAGGGTAAAATGTAACACCCTCTAAACGCCACACAAATATATTGCATAATCAGAGTAAATTAACATGCATATCAAAATAGGGTGTCACATTTATTGGAAAACTAAACACAAAACAAACATATAAGCATCTGGTCATGTTCATAACACGCATTTAAGTTCATGTTTCATATGTACACCATAACAAAATAATTAATCATCTCGAAACGATACCAATAATATAATCTCATAATAGATAGTCATCCATAAAGGTATTAGGCACCAAAGGTCAATCATCACATAATCTAAAATGCACCAAAAATATAAAATAGGGTATAATAAACATCTCTCAACAAACATGAGTTCAAACGTTTCCCCGTGTAACATAACCAGAGCATGACTCACTACCTAGAAATAACGATAAAAAAGAACTAGTTCCACGACTAATCCTTGCAAGCAAAACACTACTGCTCCTCGGTACCTGAGCGATGTCTTACAAAACATCATTCCAATAGAAGGGTGAGAATTCATATCATTATAGAAATATATAATAATAAGCAATGCATAATAACATGCATTCATAGAATTCATCAAACTACATACATTCAAGTATTCAACACTTTTTAAATACAATTCATATGTTTACATATACAACATATCTCAACAGTTCAAGATAACGAAGTAATTAGTTACCATTACTACCAATATAAATTATCACCCAAACACACCAAAATAAAGTTGCACATCGACACATGTGACTCCGATGCGACTCAATGCAATATGCATGTGGTACCAATTGTTATCCTTAGAGGTATCACTGCGTCCATCCCTCAGACAGATAACCACCAAAATAAGCACGCCCTCTAAGCTTCAAACCCATCTCTCAGATTTGGATAAATCACTAGTTTCTACGAAACTACCGAACATCACCTCTTTCCCACCGAGTGAATGCATGTGCAAATACCAACAATTATATGCAATTAAGACCATCTCGAAATCTTAATTATACAAGAATATATCGCACCATTTATCACATATGAATCACTTCACTTTTGCACAAACATACATATATCATTTCATCAATCACATATGAAAACACCATGATAGCACTCACCAAATCAACACATCACAATTAAGATGTAGAAAAACAAGTTCAACAATGTTAATCCTGACCAATTGCAATTCACAACATACATATACATATATTCAAATATTATGTTCATACAAAGAATTGCCTTAAAATCCATCTAAACATTTTCAGAAAATTCCTGAAAATTCACCATAATTCATGATAAATCAATAGCATATAAGATCTAGTTCAGTTTCTAAAAATATAAAATTTTCATGTCAGGCCGCGCTAAGAGCCCTTGAGCCCGCTCACAAAAACCAGAAGAATTCTGCTATGGAACCAGAAGAATGCTACGAAACAAATCTTGTTTTACACGATTTTTCACCATAAAACCCATCCAAACAACCATAGTTCATGAAATAGAAGTATTCTAACATATATTCATCATATAGCATCAATTATTAACATCAAAACATGATTCAATCACCAATTTCATGGATTCTACATTAAAACCTAAGATGTTAAAACTTAAAAATTGAAAATCCTCAAATACTACACTTGTTACTATCCATAACATACATTATATAACCCATAATCATATGAAAAATTCACCCTTACCTTAGATGAAGTTTTTCTTTAGGGTTGTCCCTTCCTGTCCTTTCCTTTCTCATCTTTCTCCTCTTTTCCTCTTTTCTTCACTTCTCTTTCTAACTTTCTATTCTCTCTTGTTTTGTTAAACTCTTACTAACATAATTCTCTTAATGGGCTTACTAAATTTAACTCCCCACTTTTCTCTTCCTAACATACTATTAGGCCCAATTACTCATTTGATCACTTTCACATCCAATAACCCAACACACATAACATATATGTTCATAAAATACATAATTAATTACTATATCACATAATAATTAATAAAAATAAATAATTAATAAAATGACTAATAGATAAAAATCAGGGTGTTACATAAAACACTAGTCCAAAGGCAAAATAATCCATACGCCAAACCCAATATAGACATGTGTTATCGTTATAATGGAATAAGTCACAAATCAAATGTTTGTCCAACTAAGAGAGTCGTTGCTATTACAGAAGAAAGGGAAGAGGAAGAGGAAGAGGAAAGAGAAGGACATGTAGTTGAGAATGATGAATATGTAGGTGTTGAGTTTGCAGGGGAAGAATATGATGAAAGAGTAAATTTTGTGTTGCAGAGAATTTTGGTAGCATACAAAGATGGATGGCGTCGCAAGAATTTGTTTAAAACAAATTGTTTTATCAAGAACAAGGTGTGTAATCTGATCGTGGATAGTGGCAACATGGAGAATCTGGTGTCATAGAAATTGATAGATTATTTGATGTTTTTCACATAACCCTGTGAGAAGCTCTACACCCTCGATTGGGTAAGCAATGGCTCATACGTTCGAGTAACACTAGCCTGCAAAGTTTCTATCTGCATCAAAAAACATTACAGAGAAGAGGTATTTTGTGATGTTCTTGATATGGATGTTTATCATATTTTACTTGGTAGGCCTGGCCGTTTATATGGGGCACACATAAAATTGCTATGGCTCATGTTTTGCACTTTGATAAGAATTCATAAGGAAAGAAGTCGTGTTTCTTGGTAATGACCTAGAGTGAAAAGGAGCTTGATGAGGCTGTTAAAGAAACTGAATCTTTCTGTCCAATTAGAAAGTTATATTTTCAATTAAGGTTTGATGAAATAAGAAATCCACATTAGATATAATAGACTCAAATGTATTTTACTCGTCGGTTAAATGAAAAAACCGAGGGGAAAAGTGCTTTCTCCATTTTAAAAATCCAAAAAACTATTGATGAGGGTCGAACTCATGACTATCATACCCTTTCTATTGGTGGAATTACAATCGAGAGGTAAAGTGACACACTTTTAATGATGCCCTTTGTTACTTCACATATGAAACTAAGGTAAAACCTCATATCTAACCAAGGTTAAAGTTTTCGTAGTAGTGGGCGGCAAGGATCCTTCATAGGGATCCAATGACTTATCATCGCCTCGAGGGGTGACAAGGATTCCTCCATTAGGATCCAACTTTTTATTACCTATTAAGGGCGACAATGATTCCTCCATAAGGATCCAGCGTGTTTGATCACCTCAAAGGGCGACAATGATCATTTTCTTTGGATCCAATGTTTTATCATCACCTTAGAGGGTGACAAGGATTCTTCCATGAGGATCTAGAGTTTTATAGCCTCTTAAGGGTAACAATGATTACTCCATGAGGATCCAGCGTGTTTGATTGCCTGAAAGGGCGACAAGGATCTATCGTCGTGATTAAGCATTTTATTATCGCCTCAAAGGGAAATTTCCTGTAGTTTCTATAAAAACAGAGATGACTATGCAAAATAATATAAGATAAAAGAAAGAGGAGTCTCATTAAAAAACCCCTGCTCCCACACAAGGCACAGGGGAAAATAGTGATTCCCCGGAAAGATAACTTGTCCTTACAAATGGCAAAGGTATAATACTCACCGTAAAGCAAAATAATAATAAACCAAACAAACAACAATAAAAATATAGTACTTCTAGAGCTTTCAATTAAGGCTTCATTTTCCTATCTTCTCGTCCTTTAGATTAGGAGCCTCTCCATCTTTCAAGGTGGCTTTCAGTGGCTTGATTTTTTGGCCCACACTTTTGGTGTTCACTCTTAGAGTTTGGACTCTTTTCAACTTTAGAATTTTCGTATAATATTTCTTGGCGACTTTTTGGTCTCCTTGAATTTCTCCAACTTCCCGTCAGGTTATTTCATGATCAAATATAAAGTAGAAAAAGAGGCACCTAAGTGGTTAAAATTTGGCCACCCTGGTGCTTTGGTATCACGTATATTCAAATTTTCGGGCATGCCCTCTGTAATACGGTGAACTGACTTTTTTATCGAAATGTCGCGGTAAGCAAGAGTCGCCACCGACTTTTATTTTATCCAATTTTAGGAAAGGCTAAAAGAACAGGAAAAGACCTTTTAAAAGATTTTGAGTTCGGGGGGTAAGTTATACAAAGGGAAGGTGTAAAGCACCCTTTGTATCCATGGTTATCCATGGGCTCTTAATTGCTTTGCTCTTTAGTTTTGAAGCCAAAAGTTTCAGAAAATGTAGAAAAAGAGAAATAAGGACTTTAGCTCGTAAATGAGCGTAGCCTTATTGAAGGTTTATGAGAAAGAATATAAAAAGGTTTTAGAGCAAGGCAAAGCAATTAAGGGCAATTACCTTATAGTTTGAAAAAGAAGTTCTTTTAGCCTTTCAGGGTGAAAGGGTCTTTCCATGCCATGAGAGGGCAGGAAGCCTTTCATTTGGAGGTTGAAGGGTCATCGAGAGTTCGTTTGCCATAAGACTGTCCCATGCCATAGAGAGGCAGGTATTCTAAGGGAAGAACTAGAATAGCCTTTTCGTAGGCAGCCAGAGGATACCTCAGCCTTTTCGTAGGCAACTTCCGAGGGTCGAGATCATGTTTAGTGTATCGAAGGCAGCATCATTAGGGACCCATGATCTTAATCGAGGCAACATGCCTGAGGTATCCTCGTATTCAAGGGACTGGCTATTCTGCAAAAAACACAAGGCAACAAGGCAACAAGGCAACAGGCAACAGAGAGGTTACCCCAAAAGTGTGCGTGTGTGCACCAATCACGTGATCAGTTCAGAATATATTATCTTATAATGATTAAGTGATGCTAGTTTAATTCAGGGTTGCACTCCCTAAAGTTACTAACCACAACAATTGATAAACAAACATAATTAAAGCAAACACGGGGAAGGGGAAAATGAAACCAGCGGAGGAAAGGGGAATTGAAACCAGCGGGATAATAATATTAATAGGTCTAACACGAGTAATAATTAATAGCAGGGTTTAGGGTTACCGATATTCGAAGCTTTGGCAATTGACAAACCCTGAAAAGGTGGAAAAATAACAAACAAAAATAGGGTGAGTGCATTATCGGTCCAGAGGCAAACATAGCTAACCCTAAAAATAAAAAGATAAAGAAATTTAAAATAAATAAACAAATAGGCACTTAGCTTTGAATTTTATCTGATATGGTTGGCGGTCGGAGGAAACCTCGGGGTTAACCCTGAAAAAGGGCAAAGGCAGAGGCAGAAAGAAATGTAAGTGTATGCACAGTTCAAGAAAGGTTTAAAGGGTAAACCCTGAAAATAAAAGGAAACAAAATAGACTTTGAAATTTAATTGAATACTTAGCTTCGGATTCTGAAGGCGCGTAGTCGGAAAGCGTTTGAAAAGTAACCCTGAAAAGGCATAGAAAAAGAGGAAGATTTTCAGTGTAAGGTTAATTCTCGTAAACCCTAATTCGGGCGTAAATTGAATAAAGTAACGCAATCGATTTAATTAATTATTGGTTTCGCAACCTAATTAATTAAATCGAAGAAAAAGAATAAAATCAGGTAAAAACATTTTTTATGAATTTTTGGAATTAAAAGAAAGTATATATGAATTATTGAAAATATATTAATTAAAATAAATAGATATATGATACTAAGAAAATAAAATAATTAAATAAAGTAAATATTAATTGTTATAAATAAATAAAGAAGAAAAGAAATAAAAGAAAATAAACATATATAAAAAAAATAAATGTATAAAGGGAAATAATAAAAATAAATATTATTATTAGTAAGAAAGAAAAAAAAGGTTTTGAAAATAATGTATATAGTTTTTTATAAACAAATAAAAACATATATATAAATATAATAAATAAAGGATTGTATAATTAAAAATAAAAAAATAGAAAACTTAGCTGTTTGATTCTGTGTGACAAGGCGCATGGTGACCATGGTGGACCTGCATTCCTGGAAGCGTTGGATTGAAGGATGATGAGATCTGACGGCTTTGAAGCGAGGGTGCATGACATCCAGGTGAGTCATAACGCACCGAACACGTCTGGCCCTTAAATCCTTGCGCGCCCTTTTTGTTTTGAATTAGACCAATCAGAGACGGACACGTCTCCATCTTCTTCACTCAATTTGCAGGATGCGCTTTTTACAGCGCTTTTTTTGCAGAAGCTATGAAAAGCTTGAACCTTTTACACCTGTTCTCAACGAATACTAGCAAAATGCAATAAAAATTTGGCGCAATCACATGGTTGTGTTCGTCCAACACTCACGAACCTAATGGACCCTGCAATTTCACAATATATGTCCTAGAACCAAAAACCCCCTTTTAAACCTCAAAACCCTAACAATGGTGGTAGGTTCATAATAGCACAATGTAACTCGGTTTTTTGAGGCGAACTGACTCCTTGCTCTTTCTTTTTTTTGATTATTTTTTTATTTTTGCAAGAGTCGCCACCGACTTTTATTTTATCCAAATAGGAAAGGCATAAAAGAACAGGAAAGGCCTTTTGACAGATTTTGGGTTCGGGGGGTTGGTTATACAAAGGGAAGGTTTTAAGCACCCTTTATATCCATGGTTATCCATGGGCTCTTAATTGCTTAGCTCACTTTTTAAATGCTTTATTGATTTGAAAATAGAAGAAGTGAAGATGGACAATAGGTCACATAGGTCTCTGAAGAGTTTCACCGGGAATAATGCCCTTCAAATACCAGATGAAAGTTTTGAAAATAGATGAGAAGTTTTGAAAATACGTTGTTTGAAAATGAAAGTGTTTGAGCAAGCAATTAGGAATTATCTACTCTCAATTTATAAGATCTTTCCTATGCATTTAATACTTTTCTTAAATGATGGTATGATTAAAAAAAAGTAATAAGAGGGAAAACCATAGAGGTGCAAGTGTGCAAAGTGCTTTTTTTTTTTAAGTTTTATCTTGATTATTAATGTTTTAGCTCAAAGGTAAAAATATGGTCCAAGTGGACAAAAGGAAGATGACGGAAACATAAACAATGTGTCCAAATGGACAAAAAAAAAATAGCGGAAGCATAAATAATATGTCCAAATGGACAAAGAGAAAATAGCGAAAACATAAATAATATGTCCAAATGGACAAAGAAAAATAGTAGAAACATAAATAATATGTCCAAATGGACAAAGAAAAAATAGCGGAAACATAAATAATATGTCCAAATGGACAAAGAGAAAATGACATAAACATAAATAATATGTCCAAATGGACAAAGAAAAAATAGCAGAAACATAAATAATATGTCCAAATGGACAAAGAAAAAATAGCAAAAATATAAATAATATGTCCAAATGGACAAAGAAAAAATAGCAGAAACATAAATAATATGTCCAAATGGACAAAGAAAAAAATAGCAGAAACATAAATAATATGTCCAAATGGACAAAGAAAAAATAGCAGAAACATAAATAATATGTCCAAATGGACAAAGAAAAAATAGCAGAAATATAAATAATATGTCCAAATGGACAAAGAAAAAGTAGCAGAAACATAAATAATATGTCCAAATGGACAAAGAAAAAATAGCAGAAATATAAATAATATGTCCAAATGGACAAAGAAAAAAATAGTAGAAGTATAAATAATATGTCCAAATGGACAAAGAGAAAATAACATAAACATAAATATGATGAATGATAAAGTAAAGTATAAAGCAAGAAATATAAAGAACAATATAATAAAATGCGGAATTTAAAGTTAATTGTTAGTATGTTAGCACGTGAATCATCTTGAAGCTAGTCAGGTATATTTACGATGTTAGTGAAGATCGATGGTGAGTGAATGATGATCTCGGATTTAAAGTTAATGAAAATTTATCAGAAGCTTGATAGAATCATAGCGACTACACGATAAATTTCAAAATTCTTAAATCAACTGCATACAATCTCTGCCATATTTGATCTTTTACTCCAATTCGGGACAAAGAAAAAGATAAGAAATAATATCAAATAATATACAAAAATAAATCTGAAATTGTGAAAAATTTACACAATAATAAGAGAGATATTTTGAAAGTATAATTAGGTTAAGAGAAAATAAAATGACAAAATCTTAAATCTAAAACAAATTAAACCTAATTCATTTTTTTTGTGATTTTTTTTTTTGGAATTGATTTTAAGTTAATTAACAAGCTAATTAAACAAATAATTATACAAATAATTAAACTTAACAAGAAAAATAAATCTAGTTATGTATAAAACTAGTATATAATATATAAACTTAATTTAACAAAATAAAATATTTTTTTCGAATTTTTTGATAGGTTAGAAATAATTAAAAAATATATATATATACATAATTACTAATTAATTAAGCAAAATAAATTAACTATAAATAAAAATAAAATAATTTTATGTCAAATATTAGATTATAAAAATATAAACCTAAATCTAAAAGGAAAATATTTTTGGAGTTTTTTTATTGGATGAAAATAATTAAAAAGCAATATTTACATAATTACTAATTAATTAAGCAAAATAAGTTAATTATGAAAAGAAATAAAATATTTTTATTTTAAAAATTAAATAAACATTTTATCAACTTAAAACTAAAATTAAAACATTTTTTTTTTTTTGAGAAATTGAAAATATGCATAAATATGGAGTTTTTAATTCATGAACTCCTAACACTACTACATATTAAAAATTACATTGTACTTACTCTATGATGTCCCAAGAGTGGAATAGAGTGATTGAAATTGATTGAAGGTGGCTATTTGAATGAGCCTTGATTTTTACAAGTTTATTGAAACTTTTGAAAAAATATAAAACTCTTAAGCTATGGCTTTGTTGTTGTTGTTATGCTCTCCTTGTTCCTCCTCCTTTTTCTCCTCTCCTTGAATGAAGAAAATGAAGCTCTATTTATAGGCAAAGAGATATGATCATAAAGCCTTGCAAGTGGAAATTGTCATGATTGATTTTGTGGAAAAAGAATGGAATATTCTTTTATGCTAGGTTAAAAAACTTAACCATAGTTTAATCACTCAAGTATTATTCTCTTTAATCTTGCAATAATATCTTTAAGCATCTTGAATTGGTCTTGATTGGCAACCATAAGCATCTTTGATAATATCTTTGAATTATCTCACTTTAATTAAACTTTAAATGAATAAAATTTAATTAAAATGAAATAAAAATGTCATGAATCATGGATATGTTGTGAATATCTTTAAACATATGAGAATCAAGATTGAATCACAAAAGAATTGGCCTTTTTGAAAAAAAATCAAATTTTGGTCATTACTTGTTTCATGCATTTTTCCAAAAAAGGTCAACTTCATCAAGGCATATCTCCCTCAATTTTGATCCTATGAAAGTGTTCTTTTACTTTTTGGAAAGCCCAAGATGTCTTCTACAAGCCACTTTGGAAGCGTTTTTTCATTTGGAGAAGTTATTTTGATGATATGGGCTTTGACAAAAAACTGCTTTTTGTTGACTTTGAAAATGACCTGTAATGTTTTGGCTTATATCTCTTAGGCGGAAGCATTTCTTGACCTTGGTCCCAACATCAAAGTTGTAGAGAATTGAATTTCCTTGAGAATGAGCTTTTGTTGGAATTTTTCTGATAAATTATGAGAGAGTTATGGTCGGTCAAAGTTCAGTTGACTTTTAGGTAAAAAACTCTAATTTTGCAATTTTGAGTTTTGTCGATTTCTGAACTTTTCTTGATGAATTATGATCAACCATTGATCACATGATGAATCTTTTGACAAAATATGGATGTTGACAAAAAATTGCATTTTTGACTATCTGTTGACTTTTTGGTCAAACTGGTCGTTTATTGACTGTTTGAGCTGTTGACTGTGCGTCCGAGCGAATCGAAGTTTGAAAATTTGTCTGGTGGTAATTTGAGACATATGGAGATCCATGAAATTCATTTGAGGTCTCAAAAACTCGTTCTCCTGAAAAAAAAACAAAAACCCTAGTTAGGGACTGTTTGTGTAGGAGACAGTTAGGCGTACCTGATTTTTGTGCAGTGTTGAGTCTCTGTTGATCACGTGATTATCAGAAGACTTCTAGAGCAAAATCTTGGAAATTTGAAGTGCGAAAGATTGATTTGACTGATGGTACAAACACGGAGAATTGCGCTGATAGCGCGTTTGACTGGTAACTGGCAGTATAATCTGAAACCCGGACTCCGCGCCTGCAAATTTTAATTCTGTACCACCTGCGTCAGCATTATTTATCTGAAAATAAATCTGAAATAAACAGTGTATGAACTGATAAACAGTATTTGGCGTTTATGTAAGAATAAATTTAACAGCGAACCAAAATACTGTATAAAAAATTCTAAAAATTGAGTATTCATAAAATCAGGATATTTATGAAATAAAAATCCAAGATTGTATAAAACTCCAAATTTTTAGACAGAAGTCTGTTGACTTCTTTTTTGAAAAAAAAGAACGCGGGCGAATTTTGGGGTATAACAATAATGATCATAACACTTAGAAAATGATGGGATCTCAGAGGTCAAAAATTGGTTAATGATGCAACAAGAAACAGTTAATGATGCGTGAATAATGCAATTCGAATCAAATTAAAAACGAACAAACCGTGAGGTGTTGGCTTGATTCCTTGAAGCGTGGTGACTTGGAGTGGATTGAGAAACGTTCAATGATACCCCGGGAACGTGTCTATGCCCTTAAAACTCTGTGAATCGACCTCCAAATCCAAAAACGAATTTCAATTTTTCTTCAATTTGGAAGCACTAGGTTAGGGTTCTTGGAGGCAGCAAAACATGAACTAGGGGTCTGAAATTATTCACTACTTATAGTAGTATGAATTAGGTTAATAAAATCAGCAAGAATCTCATTGAATCATATATTTGTGATTTTGGAAATTTGATTGGAAATTATCCTTAAATCTTTCTATATTAGCACAATTTCAATCTCTTTTTGCATCAATTTGGTCTTGCACCAATTTCATTGATTTTAGAGGAATATATTGTCTGATTTCTTGACTTAAGATCCAAGCCAAATCATATCTTTTATCAACTTATTATTTTACTAATTAATATTATGATTTAAATGTATAAAAATCATAAAATAATTAATAAAAATAAAATAAATTTGAAAGATATATTTCTAGGGCATGGATGGGCTAAGGATGAGGATTGGATGAAAATAATGTGGGCTCATTTGAATATATTTGGGATTTCGGGCCTTTTTCCTTCATGCATACCCTTAAAAATCAATGAACTTGTTTGAAGTGTTTGAGAAGTAGTTGTTTGAATGTTGATCGTGTCATTACCGTTCGTAGTAGATGAATTAGATTTTTGAGAGTTGGTCGTGTCAGCACCGTTCGTAGTGACTGAATTAGATCTTGGATGAGTGTCAAAAGATGAGAGTTGTAAGAATGTTTCAGAAGTCTGGGAGTCAAGCTTCCAGAATGTGCATCTGATTGGAATTTTCAGAATGTCCGGGGTTCGAGCTTCTGGAATGTATATCTGATAAGAATGTTTCAGAAGTCTGGGGGTCATGCTTCCAGAATGTGCATCTGTTTGGAATTTTCAGAATGTCCGGGGTTCGAGCTTCCGGAATGTATATCTGATAAGAATGTTTCAGAAGTCTGGGGGTCATGCTTCCAGAATGTGCATCTGTTTGGAATTTTCAGAATGTTCGGGGTTCAAGCCTCCGGAATGTATATCTGATAAAGATTGATTCAGAAGTCTGGGGGTCATGCTTCCAGAATGTGCATCTGTTTGGAATTTTCAGAATGTCCGGGGTTCGAGCTTCCGGAATGTATATCTGATAAGAATGTTTCAGAAGTCTGGGGGTCATGCTTCCAGAATGTGCATCTGTTTGGAATTTTCAGAATGTCCGGGGTTCGAGCTTCCGGAATGTATATCTAATAAGAATGTTTCAGAAGTCTGGGGGTCATGCTTCCAGAATGTGCATCTGTTTGGAATTTTCAGAATGTCCGGGGTTCGAGCTTCCGGAATGTATATCTAATAAAGATTGATTTGTTGATGATATTCGTCTGCTTGGGAACTTACCTGAAAGACAAAGTTAGCAGCATGCAATGTCATGATGCATGTATTTATGTGACGAGTCTGAGAAATTTGTATGTTATTGTAGCAACCTGCCTAAAAATTTATAGCTTAGAGAGTCGCCACCTATTCTGAAGGGCGAATAGGAAACCCTACGCAGTATAGAGATCAGGGTAAGATACTATATTCAGGTCGAGGGAAGGTGTTAGGCACCCTCAACCCTTTCCTAAAGGCTAACATCTCAAAGATAAAGGTTTATGGCAAAAGATAAAGAAAGATGACAGACAGTTAATAGAGTTGAAAGGCTAATTATATGAACATGATTAGAGTTTGGAAGAGGGGGACTCGCCTTGTTGCCAAGTGCCTACGTATCTCCTTATGGAGAATCAGAGTCAACGTAGTTCGGGGAAGGGTTGTACGCCCTTAGAATTTGAATTGAAGGTGTTTGAAATTGTTTGTGCTTTGAAAAGCGTTTTTGAATTGTCTAATTGATGAGGATGAAAATCCATGGTCTAATGTTGTGGTTTTGAAAGGTTTGAGAAGTGTTTTGAGGTTTGGAAGTGTTTTAGGACTTGGGCGTACAACCCTGATTTTTAATTTGTTACCGTTAGTCGCAATAATCAATAGATTTGATTACCATGGCTAACGGATTAAAGGGAGGATTGCTAACCACTATAATCGATAGATTGATTATCGCGAATAGCGAATGTGCGTATTTTAATTATCGTTACCCCTCATAATCGATAGATTCAATTACAAATAATAACGAATTTGGATGAAAGGAAAATGCTAATCATCGTAACCAATAAGATGGTTAAAACCATTTAGCAGAATAAATTATTTTAATTTATAGGATTTGATTAATTAAATTAATCGATTATTAATCATCGCGGCCAATAAATTTAGTCGAAACAAATAATAATTTAAATCCTAATATTTCGGCCAAGTGGCCAATGGGATTGGGCGAACCCTAATATTATAAACCTTTATAGGGTTTTTATGGTTTTTTATAATTAATATTGATTAAAATAAATTAACTCGAATAATCGAGATAATACAATAATCGGAAAATATTATAATCCTAAATCCTAATCCTAATTGATATTCTAATCCTAATTTAAATAATTAAATTAAATCAAATACAATTATTTATTATTTAAATCTAAATAGTTAAACAAAATAAATTATTATATTAAATAAAACCTGGATAGTGATTCGGTGTGTGTGGCCTGCGAGGCTCCATGGTAAGGTTGCAGGTCCTGGGACGTCTGATCTGGAAAGCTGACGATCTGATGGTTGAATGGAGAGGGCGTATGGTGTGCTCTTGCGCTGGAGATGCACTGGATCTGCACGCGTGCAAGCCAGAAAATTAATGAAGAAAATAAAGTGAGGTTGCTGAGAATCGAACTCGCAACCCCTTGGATACAGGTCTCCGTGTTCAACCAACTGTGCTGCGTTCGCTTGCTGTTAAAACTAACGCGCCAAACCGTAATATATGAAAGACCAACGACCCAAAATTCAAAACGCCCATGCTGTATCTTCTTCTTCGTTACGGCTGTTTGCGAAAAAAAGACCATGGAGATGTCCCTGCGAATTTGAATCCAAGCAAATACAGTAAATAGATAAATTATAAGGTCATGGATTGACTAAAAATGGCCTTCCGAATCCAATGGTATTATCGGTTTGTATTAATTTTGCTTGCATCAAAAGACCCCAAATATGGAGCTTCAAGACCCAACAATGGTGATTCTTGAAACCTGCAACAAAAATTCAATTGAACAGCCCATATAGATTACAGACAACGTTGTGAATCCAATTATATACTCAAACACGATTCACAATCCTTTTACGAACGAATTCAAACCCAAAATAATTTGACATAAACATGAACACATGAAGGTGTTTTGGTTGATGATGAAGACCGATTAATGTTTCAGAACTTCCACAGAATCGACTCTGATCTTGGCTCCGTATGAATCGAAATCGCTCCTTGTCCTGTGTTTTACGATTTTTCCTTCACCCGTATTTTTCCGTTTGTTCTTCAGTACCTGTTTTTACGGCCAAAGCATCTCCTCATCTCCCCCCTCTGTATGCAATTGTTAGTTTCTTATATATCATTCCATTAGGTCAACAAAAATCAATCCAAATCCTTTGTAATTGAATAATCCAGATTTGATTTTCAGGGATTCCAAACTTACCATTCTTGGTCCCTTCTTTCACGTTTCTTAAAAGCTCCCTTTTTTATTTTTCCATGATTTTTTGTATTTACTCAATATCTTAATCAAATAATTACAAACTAAAATAATAATTGACAACTAAGCTTTGATAATCCTAATAAAATAGTTAGTAATAATATTTAATACTAATAATCCTAATACTAATTACTAATAATAATAGTTAATAATAATAAAACTAATGATTATTTTTACTAATAATAATAATTAATAAAATTAATGATAATTATAAAACTAATAATACAAAACACTAACAAGTCATAGTTAGTAACAATGAAATTAATAGTAATAATATCATGAGAAATAATAAAAAGGATAATAAAAATGATTAAATGAATAGAACAAAATGGGCCCAAAGCAAATTGGCTCCCGAATACTTGCTACTCACACCTCCATTTTATTTTAACCGGTTTATAAGGGAATTTTATAAGAGATCGAGTTTAATAATAGATATATTAAACCCTATGGCTCTTAATTTTTAACACCCTTAATAAATCAACAAATGTAAATTATATCGGGTAAATTTTGGGGTATGACAGTTATGTATGAATTTATTATGAGGTAATGTATGCAATGTATGAATATATGATGTATGACTGATGCTATTTGGAGTGTTTTGAGAAACTAAATCTCTGTATCATTGTGATTTTGATGTTTGATCTTGTCTTGGAGATGCTCAGCTGGGGATTTATAATTTCTGCTTGGGGATGATCAGTAACTTGATGCACCCTGATTAGGGATTAGAGATATTAATAAACCCTGTTGGAGAAGAGAAAAGTGTTGGAGAACCGGTAGTGTTGAAGGTGTAAACTTTGTTGGGGAGCCATATCTTTGTCGGGACGAGAGCATTTGAAGATATCTTCTTTAATGATTACTCTGTGGGGATATGATCTTGTGAACCCGGCTCTGTGGGGAGACATGAGTGTCTTGAGGGTTGCCCCCAGTATTATAGTAACTGCCATTCCTGAATTTGGTTAGGACACACCACTGAGTATTGATCAAGATGTCAAACTGGACTTGCATAGATTTTCCCCTGTTAGTAGGAACTTTGGAAAGATTCGCCTCGTGAGGACTTTATGAGATGTGTACTATGGGCGACATGCCCCTAGTAATCATAGGCCCAAGACAACGTCCTATGTTGGTTGAGAAGTATCTTCAGATCTACTTGGATGCATGCCCCTGATTGTTTTGGCATCCTTGAGATATTCTTGAAATCTTGACTTGATTGCCCCAGATTGATCGGGGGAATAGTTTGAAATCGAATTGGAATATATGCCTTTGACTGTGTGTTATTTAAGAGATTCTTGGAATCTTGACTTGATTGCCCCGGATTGATTGGGCAAAACGTGCCATGCCCTTTGTATACACAGGAGACTCTGCTTCTCGGAGTAATCTTGTCTATCGGGATAACTTCCAGTCATTAGTCGTACCCTGTGCAAGTTCTTTCTGATGCTAACATTTGAAATTATGTAGCAGAATATGTTTAATAATGAATTCATGAGATGCAATGCATACGTTTGTCTTGAGTTTTTGAAAAACATTAAAACAAGAGATGTAAAAGCGGGATATTTGTAAAAACATGCTATTTTTGTAGAAGCGAGATATCGACTCAGCATTTTAGCAAACCTAAAGGAGTCGGGATACCCTTTTGGTGACAGTATGCTTTCGAACTAACCATGCTTCAATCAGGACTTTCAAGGGTTGTAACGTGGCTTGGTTCACGGTTTGAGAAACAAAGGATAATGGCTCAAAATTTGATTGTACCTCTTCGTGATGATCTTCAGTCCTAAGCTCAGTTAATTCAACTTATGCATTCAGGTTCCAAGAGACTTTTGGATTTGCGCTTTTGATAATGATGATGGTTCACAAGCAAGGAGAACTTTTGAGACGGCAGTCACTTCTTCCTTTTGGTAGTCACAACATTGTGTTGTTCAGGAACTTATTGACTTCTCTTTTTTCATCTTGTTGATATCCCTAACCTTTGCCTGAACTGTCTATTTTGAGCTTACAGTCGGTGGGATGCCTTGATTTTTGCCTAAGTCATCTTTTCGATTTTTGACTTAGCAGGCTTTTCTTTGTATATATGTTTTGTCATTTCATTTTTTTTGAAAGATATTGACTGCCTTGCTTAATGATTGATGAACTATCCTTGGCTTTTGATTGACATCTCCAGCACTTCTTTGATGAATGCGGATGAGCGCTTGTGATTGAAACCTTTATTGAAAGGTGTACTGAATGTTTCTCTTAAAATAGAATGCACAGCCAGATTAACTGAGAACTACCCTGCCCCAGGTTGTGATCAAGGGTTTTAATTAGTACAAGAAAGAAACTTCTACTTCTTAGGCTCAAAGGGGTTGACGAGGGATTATCATCCTTATATCTCCATTGTTTAGGAATTAAAACAATGCATGTACATCGTCAACATAGTCCGTTCAAAAGCATACTGTATGAGGTCGCGGTATCATTTTCGTCATCCTCCCTTTAAAGGCTTACGGCTTAGCAGGAGTTGAATATCACAAAACATATGCAAGGTAAAGACACAATTTACAATGAGTGATGGCGAAATAATTTATTCAAGACAACCATATGCAATGCACTGATGATGATTATTAAAACATATAATGTCTATCATGAGTCAAATGTTTAAACAAATAGGAAAGAGACTTGCAAATGAAAGTAGATCTAATGATCCAAAAGTTCATCCGTCTAGAGGTCAATAAGTATTGTCATGACTAGGCATAGGAGCGGTGATCACCACAGGAGTTTCGGGAGGGTTGAATTTGATTTCCCCGTTATCGATTAGACCTTGAATCTTATTCCTCAATGTCCAGCAATTGTTTGTGTAATGTCCAGGAATGCGCACCTCGCATTGAGTTTATAGCCAGGAGTGGAGGTGTTAGAATTATTAGGAGCATCCCTCAGAGTAATCAATCTGATCTTCAACAGATGTTATAATGTTTGAGCCGACGACATATTGATTTTGGTGAATTGATGCTTAGGTGCATCTGGCTTGTGTCGTTGTTCTGGAATTGGTGTAGAGATTCAGAGTATCCGGGGTTCGAGCTTTCGGAATGTGTATCTGATAAGAATGTTTCAGAATGTCCAGGGTTCGAGCTTCCGGAATGTATATCTAATTGGAATGTTTCAGAAGTCTGGGGGTCAAGCTTCCAGAATGTTCATCTGATTGGAACTTTTAGAATGTCCGGGGTTCGAGCTTCCGGAATGTATATCTGATTGGAATGTTTTAGAAGTCTAGGGGTCAAGCTTCCAGAATGTTCATCTGATTGGAACTTTCAGAATGTTCGGGGTTCGAGCTTCCGAAATGTATATCTGATTGGAACTTTAGGAATGTCCGGGGTTTGAGCTTCCGGAATGTGTATCTGATGTATGTGTCTTCAGAATGTCTGGAGGGATATGCTTTCCGAAATGTATATCTGACAGAGATTGATTTGTTGATGGTATTTGTCTGACTAGTTGGTCGACCTGAAAGGCAAAGTTAGTTTTATGTGATGTTATGAATGCAAATGCAATCTTTTCAAGGATCTTTAGGAATTTAGTTAGCAATATTAGAAAATGATTTGGTCGCGTCTTTGTCTGAAGAATTCTGACTTTTGTCTTTGAATGTCTTTCTTTGAGAATCAAGCTCACCATATCTAGTGGGTCATAGCCTCTGATTCGGGATACTTCTGAATTTGAAGGTACATGGCTAGAGGAAAGTAAATCCTCTTGCCCCTTGATAGGTACAGCGTCTCTGAATTGGGAGACATGTGGCCAGAGGAAAATAAATCCTCTTGCCCCTTGATTAAGAATTCAGTCCTTGATAAGAGCACCTGAAATTATGCGCCCTAAATTCCTAAGATCCTTGAAAGGGTTAGTTAAATCATGTTATGCTTATGATGTCATGATGTTATGTAATGCATCAGGCAAAGCGTAAGCTAGTAAGGACGAGTGAGTCCCACAAGAAAAAACCTGCAAGAAAACCAAAGGGTTAGTAGCAAGCACAGGCAAGTCACACAAGTGTCCTTAGGTTTAAAGGCTTGCGTGAAGTTCGTAGGTAAGTACCCTCCCCACTGAAGTTAAGTTGGTTCAACCTGTCCTAGAATAATAACCGGGTTCTAGGGTGCTCATATCCCTGATCTTTCTCTCAGGCATTGTCTCAACATGGCACTCGATCGGCCAGCCAAAAGCATCCCTAGAGTCCAATCTCAATGAGTGTAGCATCGAGCATCAACCGGCTTCAGTCAGGAATCCAAAGCCAGTTATTTCGCTACTTCCTATAGGCCAAAGTCAAGTTCAACTAGGGTTCTAAGGGCGAATTAGTGCTAATGACACCTCGCGGTAGCCAAACGTCTCCTCGATCATATTCAAAGGCCATCAGGACAAACCAAAGCGTCGCACTAACGGTGGCCACCAGTTCAACCATAACGATACATGTCGTACAGCCTCTCTGGTCTAATGCCACATACCTAAGGTACACTAGATCCGGGTGTAGGATCTTTCACACAGCAGAATACCCAAAACAGCCTTTAAAGATAAAGCGAACAAGTCAAACAAATTTAAAGTGATCCTAGCTCTAAGGTAACCCCTCTTTTATTCGAAAGCATCCCCAGCAGAGTCGCCAGTTCTGTAATACAGTGAACTGACTTTTTTATCGAAATGTCGCGGTAAGCAAGAGTCGCCACCGACTTTTATTTTATCCAATTTTAGGAAAGGCTAAAAGAACAGGAAAAGACCTTTTAAAAAGATTTTGAGTTCGGGGGGTAAGTTATACAAAGGGAAGGTGTAAAGCACCCTTTGTATCCATGGTTATCCATGGGCTCTTAATTGCTTTGCTCTTTAGTTTTGAAGCCAAAAGTTTCAGAAAATGTAGAAAAAGAGAAATAAGGACTTTAGCTCGTAAATGAGCATAGCCTTATTGAAGGTTTATGAGAAAGAATATAAAAAGGTTTTAGAGCAAGGCAAAGCAATTAGGGGCAATTACCTTATAGTTTGAAAAAGAAGTTCTTTTAGCCTTTCAGGGTGAAAGGGTCTTTCCATGCCATGAGAGGGCAGGAAGCCTTTCATTTGGAGGTTGAAGGGTCATCGAGAGTTCGTTCGCCATAAGACTGTCCCATGCCATAGAGAGGCAGGTAGTCTAAGGGAAGAACCAGAATAGCCTTTTCGTAGGCAGCCAGAGGATACCTCAGCCTTTTCGTAGGCAACTTCCGAGGGTCGAGATCATGTTTAGTGTATCGAAGGCAGCATCATTAGGGACCCATGATCTTAATCGAGGCAACGTGGCTGAGGTATCCTCGTATTCGAGGGACTGGCTATTCTGCAAAAAACACAAGGCAACAAGGCAACAGGCAACAGAGAGGTTACCCCAAAAGTGTGCGTGTGTGCACCAATCACGTGATCAGTTCAGAATATATTATCTTATAATGATTAAGTGATGCTAGTTTAATTCAGGGTTGCACTCCCTAAAGTTACTAACCACAACAATTGATAAACAAATATAATTAAAGCAAATACGGGGAAGGGGAAAATGAAACCAGCGGAGGAAAGGGGAATTGAAACCAGCAGGATAATAATATTAATAGGTCTAACACGAGTAATAATTAATAGCAGGGTTTAGGGTTACCGATATTCGAAGCTTTGGCAATTGACAAACCCTGAAAAGGTGGGAAAATAACAAACAAAAATAGGGTGAGTGCATTATCGGTCCAGAGGCAAACATAGCTAACCCTAAAAATAAAAAGATAAAGAAATTTAAAATAAATAAACAAATAGGCACTTAGCTTTGAATTTGATCTGATATGGTTGGCGGTCGGAGGAAACCTCGGGGTTAACCCTGAAAAAGGGCAAAGGCAGAGGCAGAAAGAAATGTGAGTGTATGCACAGTTCAAGAAAGGTTTAAAGGGTAAACCCTGAAAATAAAAGGAAACAAAATAGACTTTGAAATTTAATTGAATACTTAGCTTCGGATTCTGAAGGCGCGTAGTCGGAAAGCGTTTGAAAAGTAACCCTGGAAAGGCATAGAAAAAGAGGAAGATTTTCAGTGTAGGGTTAATTCTCGTAAACCCTAATTCGGGCGTAAATTGAATAAAGTAACGCAATCGATTTAATTAATTATTGGTTTCGCAACCTAATTAATTAAATCGAAGAAAGAGAATAAAATCAGGTAAAAACATTTTTTATGAATTTTTGGAATTAAAAGAAAGTATATATGAATTATTGAAAATATATTAATTAAAATAAATAGATATATGATACTAAGAAAATAAAATAATTAAATAAATTAAATATTAATTGTTATAAATAAATAAAGAAGAAAAGAAATAAAAGAAAATAAACATATATAAAAAAATAAATGTATAAAGGGAAATAATAAAAATAAATATTATTATTAGTAAGAAAGAAAAAAAAGGTTTTGAAAATAATGTATATAGTTTTTTATAAACAAATAAAAACATATATATATAATAAAGGATTGTATAATTAAAAATAAAAAAAATAGAAAACTTAGCTGTTTGATTCTGTGTGGCAAGGCGCATGGTGACCATGGTGGACCTGCATTCCTGGAAGCGTTGGATTGAAGGATGATGAGATCTGACGGCTTCGAAGCGAGGGTGCATGACATCCAGGTGAGTCATAACGCACCGAACACGTATGGCCCTTAAATCCTTGCGTGCCCTTTTTGTTTTGAATTAGACCTATCAGAGACGGACACGTCTCCATCTTCTTCACTAAATTTGCAGGATGCGCTTTTTACAGCACTTTTTTTGCAGAAGCTATGAAAAGCTTGAACCTTTTACACCTGTTCTCAACGAATACTAGCAAAATGCAATAAAAATTTGGCGCAATCACATGGTTGTGTTCGTCCAACACTCACGAACCTAATGGACCCTACAATTTCGCAATATATGTCCTAGAACCAAAAACCCCCTTTTAAACCTCAAAACCCTAACAATGGTGGTAGGTTCATAATAGCACAGAAACACCATTAACTTTCCAAAATCCAATAAAACACCACGCAAAACATATATATCCAACAAGAAACGGTTAATGATGCGTGAATAATGCAATTCGATTCAAATTAAAATCGAACAAACCGTGAGGTGCTGGCTTGATTCCTTGAAGCGTGGTGACTTGGAGTGGATTGAGAAACGTTTAATGATACCCCAGGAACGTGTCTATGCCCTTAAAACTCTGTGAATCGACCTCCAAATCCAAAAACGAATTTCAATTTTTCTTCAATTTGGAAGCACTAGGTTAGGGTTCTTGGAGGCAGCAAAACGTGAACTAGGGGTCTGAAATTATTCACTACTTATAGTAGTATGAATTAGGTTAACAAAATCAGCAAGAATCTCATTGAATCATATATTTGTGATTTTGGAAATTTGATTGGAAATTATCCTTAAATCTTTCTATATTAGCACAATTTCAATCTCTTTTTGCATCAATTTTGTCTTGCACCAATTTCATTGATTTTAGAGGAATATATTGTCTGATTTCTTGACTTAAGATCCAAGCCAAATCATATCTTTTATCAACTTATTATTTTACTAATTAATATTATGATTTAAATGTATAAAAATCATAAAATAATTAATAAAAATAAAATAAATTTGAAAGATATATTTCTAGGGCGTGGATGGGCTAAGGATGAGGATTGGATGAAAATAATGTGGGCTCATTTGAATATATTTGGGATTTCGGGCCTTTTTCCTTCATGCATACCCTTAAAAATCAATGAACTTGTACACCTTGCCATTTCCTCATACTTCCATATTTTTTCAAGTTCTTGGACTTTTTAGAAACCTCAGAGAGTCCTCTAACCAATGTATTTGGTCTCATATCAAAATGATTTTCCATGCTCCTTGTGTGTCCTTTTGAAAAAAGTGTCTTTTTGTTGAGTTTTGAAAAGGACCTATGATGTTTTGGTCCATATCTCTCAAATGAAGCATTTTTGGACTTGGCATGTGAGAGACAAAATTGTAGAGAATCCAATTTCCTTCAAAATAAGCTTTGGATGGAAAATTTCTGATGTTCCATGTGAGAGTTATGGCTGGTCAAAGTTCAGTTGACTTTCTCCTATGAAAACCCTAATTTAGAAACTTTTGGAATTGTTGATTTCTGATCTTTCCTTGATGAACCATGATCAATTCTTGATCAAATGGTGAATGATACTTCAATATAAGGATTTTGACAAAAAATCAGGAGTTTTGACCTTACTTTGACCACAGTTGACTTTTAGGTTAACCTAGTCGACTGTTGACTTTCTGATCAATTGAGTGACCAATCATTTGAGCTGAGACTTGATACTTGTCATAGAGGTAATATGGGATATATTGAGCCATATAGGATGCCTTGGAGCCATTGATTCATTGATTTTCCTTTGAACAAACCAAACCCTAGTTTCTGAGCCTTTGTATAGGAGAGTGTGTCTTAGAGCTTTGTGTATTGATTTGAATTTGAATAGGAGAAATAGTATGGGCAAATTTTGGGCTATGACACCCTCTATAATTAATATCTAGCGATAATATCTTCGCCGAGTGGAACTAGTCTCTCCACCCCCAGCGAATCCTCCTGGAATAGTATTGAGCGTGTGGCGTACAACCTTTTCTCCCCATTCCTTGGATAAATTTTTCCCTTTCAAGGTAGTGTGCTTCCAATACCTTTGCTCCCGTGTAATTTGGTCCAACCCAACCCTTGAGATGAGTTTCCTTTGACATATTTCTAATGGTGACCCTCTTGGATCAAACGCTCTATCTCCTTCTTAAATTGGTAGCACTCTTCTATGTGGTGTCCTTTAACCTTGTAGAACTTGAACCATCTTCCAAGATGAGGCCCTATTACCTCTGCTTTTGAAGTTTAGGGCGCATTGATATCATGCAAGTGGAGAACCTTGCACCATATATGCTCGCGGCGAGTGTTCAGGGTCGTGAATATTTTCACAATTTTCCAACCTCGCTTAAACGTTGTCTTGTCCCTAATAGGCGAGGTATAGTTGTTCTTTCATGGGTGTTGTGAGCATTTGGAGTTAGGGATATGCTTTTTCATCTCACGGGACTTCTTCTCGATATTACTTTCCTTGACCTTTATATAGAATTCTGCCCTTGTGACCACCTCATATAATGAAGACACTAGCCACTGGGCAGAGAATTTATTGAAGTTCCCTACTTTGAGACAATTCTGAAATGCTCCTACAAACATTTATTGGTTTATAAGGACAACTTTTATAGTGGCTTCGTTGAAATGGGCGAGGTATCATCTTAGTGATTTTATGTAAGCAGTTCTTGTTATATCGGCCAAAAACCTTGTTAATTGATCTTTATGGTGCTTCCTCCATCAATTAGATCTTTTATCCATAGAAAAAAAGTATCTAGGCATATATAGATATTATATATCTTCATATTTTTACTTCTATGAAGTTTCTTTCTTTGCTACAGCTCATAAAAATCGTTGTTTTGAACGATATATATATGTACAAAGCCTATTTTTCTTTCTTTGTCTAGTATTTCTTACTATTAGTGGAGGCTTTTCAATTTTAACTTGCTACGAACTGGTGTAACAATTTTTTACCAAATCCTAATAGCTAGTGATGGAAACTTGAGGTAGGCCCATGTACCCTCGTAGGGTTGCATCCCTAATAGTGCTAGATAAAAGCTTGCATTTTAGAGAATAGAGCGTTGTAATTATGGCCATCTGCATGTTAATGGTGGAGACGTGCTCGTAAAGGTCTCTACGCCCATCAAAATTCGACAAGGAGGGAGGCTAGGCGTGAAACCTTCGGGAACAATTGCTTTCCATATTTCGTTTAAGAGTGATAGGGGTCCAACACTTTTGTCTCCTCTAAGGAGGTAGCCTCCTGCTGACACTTTTGACTGCTAAGGATGTTGTTCTCCAGAGTTTGGTTTTAAGGTATCAGCTCGTCCATGGCAGAGAACATATCTGCTAGGGCGTTAGGATCATAACTATTTCCAATGTCCTCTTGATGTGAGGGATTGTGCCCATCTAGCAACCATGATTAGGGCCCGTTATGGTAAGGAGTGGAGGCATTGGTGAGTGTCAATGTGGTGATGATAATGGAAGGTGTGGCCCATCTAAGTTTCACTAGAGCCCCACGGTTGGCGCCACAGTTCTTGCTAAAAAAGTATAGATGTCTGACACCCATATGCTAGGTGGCCATATGATTTAGTATTTTTGGGTGTTAGGGCAAGCTCATGCGGGTGAGAAGTAGTGTTTTGGAGTTATTTTCTATGAGGGTAGAGCAAGTTCATGAGGGTGATAAGCTTTGTATTTTGGGATACTCTATGGTGAATAATCACATGGTCTTTCAACCCTTTGGGTGAGGTACTTATAGGGGCTCATGTGCCTAGACTTAAGAAACTTCTATGAAGTAGTAACTGTCTCACCTTGATTAGGGAACTTTGTTGACCTCCTACTTATTAAGGTATCATGGCCACGACTTCTTCCGTATGTGGTTATAAACTGTATACACATCATCATTCCCATTTTTATGTCATGACAGGCCATTTAGCGAGTGGGTCATGTTTAGGAGCCACCCTTTAGGCGGACGCTTAACAAAGGCAGATCCCAATATCTCTCATGGAGATCTCTTACAAATATATCACTACATGTAATTTCTTCTTTTTCACATATGATGATCTAAACATGATGAAGACAACTTATGCAACATATGTAGTATATTGTTAATTAATAAAAGTAGAGATGTCAAAATGGGCTACCCGGTCCTAAATGGGCTGGCCTTGGCGGACTCTGGGCTATTTAGAGCTCGGTCAAAAAGGTCCTCTGTAATACGGGCTCAAGATTCAACACCCAAGCCCGGCCCTTGATGGGCTTCGGGCTACCCGGCCCTAAATGAACTTTTTTATTTAAAAAATTAAAATAAAAACTCCATAATATTTATTATAAATAAAATTAAAAATTATGTTATTTTAAACAAAATATATTTTCAAGTATTATATTATCTCTTATAAATATTATAATGTGTTTCTAAATACAATATATGTCTAATTTGTATAAAATAGTACTTGAATATTTATTATAAGGGAAAAACTAATATAATACGATGAAAAAAATGTTGATTATATTAATGTATTACATTTAAAAGAGAAAGATTGAATAGAATAAAGATAAAATTTAGTGAATTTAGAAAAATCAATATGCTATTTTGGAGTAAGATAATATAAATATAAATTTATTTTTTTAAAATTTATAATTATGCAGGGGGCTACCCACGGTCCATCTGGGCTAGCCCTAATGGGTAGTGGGCTTTTTAAGATTGGGCTAAAAAGGCTTAAAAAATATAGACTATAATTTTAATGCCCAAATCCTATAATCTTTCGGGCCTGGTGGACCGACCCATATGAGCTAGTCCATTTTGACGGTTCTAAATAAAAGTATAAAATCTACTATCAAGCTATTAAAAAAGAAGTCCACCATTCTACATAAATTACCCTTTTTGTTTCAACAATTTACAAAGCAAAAATGACTAAATTGTCTTTTCATAATCTAACCATTTTATTCAACTTCCAAACAAAGCAAAATGCAACACATGTCTCCCAATCTTTCACTTTTCAAACTATCATCTTCCTTTTCTCTCTCTAATATTTTCATTTTCATTTTAATTTTCTCTCTCTCAATTTTCTCTTTTCTTTTTTATTTTTTAAACATAAATAAATTAATAAATTGAATTAACATAATTATTAAAAATATTATTTTCAAATGGCAAAATTATTCATAATTATTAAAAAAAATATTTTCAAATGTCAATATTTCTATTTTCTCATGAAAACTATCAGCAATATACATATTTTATTTAACAATTATTTTTATTTGAGACACAAATTTCTTATTTTCAAATGTCAATTTTTATTTTTCTCACGGGGCACTATCAATAAAATATCTACATGTTTATTTAAATAAAATCTATATCAGAATAAATAAATTTGTAACGGGACACGATTAGTTCAATTCACACAATTTTTTTTATAAATATTGCTTTCAATATGCATTTGAGTATAAAACCATCATACAAAATTATTCTAATCTATGCAAATGCATGAATATCATTATGTTTTATACAATTATATTTATCATTTAATAATATAAATATCTAAACAAATTATATATATAATATTAAATAAATGTACCCGTGCAGTAGCACGGGTGATTTCCTAGATGTAGGAAATAAAAGGCTATTAAAAAACTTTTTCATAAGCAGCTAATGTATGCATCTACATTGTTCATGACAGTTGAAAAAAATAATGTATACCAACTTTAATCAATATGTAACCAGTCATTTTTAAAGGTTTTTCTTTGTCATCTTAAGAGTTAGAAACTTTTTTTTTTGTCATCTTAACACTTAAAAATTAAAAACATCATCTTTAATTACTCATTTAGGTTTTCAACTTAACAGTTGAACATGAATGTAAGCTTAACAGTTGCAGCAAATTCATTCCTTAAAACACACATGAACTCAAAGTGAACAACCCCATTTTAAGCAATATTCATTCATTACGGCTTATTCACACATAAACTGACATAGAGAACAAAACATACATACAAAAAAAGAGTGGAGGAAGGGGGGAGTTTTGCTTGAAAGTTTAAACACAATCAAAGTAGAAAAATAAATGACTTTGGAGCTGATTTCATTGAACAACATTCACCTCAAAATTCCCTTGTATAGAACTTGAAAAACTACCTATATATATATTTTACAATACCTACTAGGTGGAGAAATTTTTATCAAAAACAAAAACTAACTGGACTAATTTTCTTCCCCCTACACAAATCACTAAATCACTCAGGTAAATTTTTTTCAAACCCAAAAAATATCAAAACTAAATATAAAACAAGAAACAATAATTGATACAAAAGAAAGACTATGAACAATAAACCTAATTCAAGTGTCATAGAGAGTGAGAATCATGTTCAACATTGCTATCTTCTTGCTTTTGAACCTTGAATTGATCAAGACGTGTATCTCCTAATCTCAGAGCATATGCTGCTTGTTTATATTGGGCCCATGTAAAGGGCCTATATAGACTTGGGCTATGGGCCGTCACCAATTTTGATAATGGGCTTATCAACCAATTCAAAGGTGGTGCTGCAAAGTACATCATTGACATTCTAGGCTTTGTTGTGTTAGTCAAAACTCTATGTCTCACACTCACAAATCTTCCATTTGTTAAAACCTACATAGCAAAAAAACACAACAAAATAAATACAAAATATATTTTAACAAGACATTTTTAATCCGGCCTTAAAAAGTCTGCAACCCGCCAGAGCCGTCTATTTAGATTCAAATGCATGTTTTAAAATACATTGAATTTAACAGAATCAACATTAGAACACTGATACGTGATTCTGTCAAACTCAACGTCAATTCAATTATAAACTGAGATGATTAGAAAGCAAGTCACCTGAAGGGCATCGCCAACCATGACATAGAATTCATTGGGGTCAGGAGGGACAGGGATCCACAAACCATGGTGAGTTGAAATTTGAAGACCACCCACGTTGTTGGATCTTAAGATAGTTAAGATCTGAGGGTCAGAATGTTCTCCAAACCCAATAGTATTATTATTATTACTATTGCTATTATGAATTTTTGATGGGTCCCAATTCTCATTCCCTAGTTTCTTCACTGGAGGGTAGTGATTGATTCTAAGAAGTGAGTCACTATTTTCATCTTTGATAATTTTGCTGAGTGAGGACTTGTCAGGGACCCACAATCCTTCTGCTGCTAGCTCAAGAATCTCACATGTTAAGTCTTTAACTGCTTTTATGTAATCATTGACGATGCAACTGCAATAAAATTGGAAGGCCAAAAACGTTACACATTTTCATTTTGAGTCTTTTCTTATATCAATTTTGCCAAAAATAAGCCAGCAAATACACGTGGAGGGTCAAATCATATAAACATATTTCGATATTTTGATCATGGAAATGAAGAAAAAAATTGTCCTTTTTATATTCTTGATTTGATTGTATTGAAGGATAGTACAATTGAATTTAATGGAACACGAGTGATACACGCTTTAAGTTATTGGTTGGTCTAATTTTGTTGGGGTCAAAGGAAATGAACTTGTTGTCACAAAGAAATATCCTTATCATATGCTAGATATTAATTATACCAAAAAGATGATATTAATCATTCAACTATAAGTAGAAAGTGGTTATCAAATGCAATGGTTTTAAATTTCAGTCTGCAACGATTATTTAAATAGGTTGATAGTGTTTGCAATTGCATCGGAATGTAATTGCAGAGAAATTTAAAATCACAAGTTTAACTATATTATGACAACTGTATTTATTGCAATCGCTCGCAACTACAACTGCAATTTAAAATTATGAGAACCTTTATCGACATCGATAATAATTTTTAAAATAAATAAATTGAACATATTATATGGGTCGGTGTCGAGTAATTGAGTAATTGATTGTTCCTTGGTTGTATATAGACAGAAAGTCATCAACATGAATAGAACCCTAAATGGATCCATTTTGTGGCAATCAGAATTTTCTCAACAAGTCATATTCCAATGGACCACGAGAAAACAACTAGTTATAAAAAAACGTATGCAAGATGAAGCAAAAATAGACTTGTTAAACTATTCAATATAATAATTACTTAAATTGAAAATTTCTGATATGATTTTTCGAATATAGAGGACAGATGTCCCTATCTAGGATACAAGCATAAACACCAATAATATTATATACTTACATTTTAAACAGTTCATTTTTCTTATCAACCTTTTGAAAATGAAACATATCATAAACTGATAACAGCTTGTTCCCTACCATATTCCACTTAATTATCATTATCTATATATACTAATTAACATATTTTATTCATTAGTATTAACAAATATTATACTTTTCAACACCTTTTATCATTAGGTTGTTAAGGAATATGAAACTAATTAATTGGTCATGTTGAAGTTGTTGAGGGAAAAAAATTGAAAATGGAGACTAACTAGCATACTATGAAAAAGATGTTTTTATTTATACAGAAACGATAATAACCACTAAAAACTCATATAAAATCATAAATCATGAATATCAGAGTTCGAACGCTGATGATACTGTTCAACCTAACAATATCCATTTATCATCTGATATTATATAAATAAAGAGTTAATACCTGAATTTTAAGGGGTGATCTTTTGCTATGGTTTTGGATCTCTCTGATATTGAAGCAGGATTGGAATGAAGAAGAAGATATTCAAGTTCACCTTTATCACCATTAGGACCAATATTTTTGCAGCCATAACCAAAGGGAGTAGAAGTACCAGCTTGACATTTTTCTGAAGAATTCTTTGAGAAAAACTCTATTCCTTCCTCATCCAATCTTGAAATAACCTCTTTTGGTACACTATGATTCACCACCTTGAAGAAACCATATTCTTCACACGCTTTCACTACTAATTCCGACAACTGCGACCTTTCAACAGAAAGGTCGATCGTCGGAATTCCAACTGCTTTTGTTTTCTTTGTTCTTATCATAGAAGTTGGAGAAGGCACTACCATTGTTATCTATGTAGAAAGAAAAGATGTAGAGAGAGTATAGATAATTGGTTGGAGGAAAATGGGGGTGTGAATAATGTATATATATAGAAGAGGGAGAAGGAAGAAACAGAGTAATGAATAAATTTCAATATTTTATTGAAATGTATTTATTTATTATTCGAACGACCGAGATGGGGTATGGTGTGATGAAATAACAACTATATATTATATTTATATAATATAATATTCTTGTGTTTAATTTAAGAAGGCGTGGACTTTTGTAGACAAGACAGCAGAAAATGGGTGAAAAGGAAATGGAAATTTGAAAACTAAAAAGGAAATAAAATTGATTGAGGAAAGGAATCTCAAGTGGTCAAGTCTAATTGAAATCCAATTATAGTTCATTAATCAAAGTTTTTAAAAAAAGTCGGCCGCGACAAATCAGTATTAAAAAACATCAATACTATTATTTACTGTTTTTATGTTGAGAAAACAATCAGCAGTCGTCATGACTGTGACAAAATATTGATATGGTACGCTGTTATTTAAAGTAAAATTTCAAAATCAGAATATAAAAATACAAAATAAAGAAAACATTTTTACAAATATGATTGATTACACTGCGACGATGCGACGATTTTCAATCAGTGTCTCAATCAATCAAATTTACAAAAAAATTTATGCAACCACAATGCGACTGCTGCGACCGTCACAGTTAAATTTAAAACTTCTCTATTATTTGGAAAAATAAATGCAATATTATAAGTAGTGAAAAAAAATTTAGTCACTATATAGTAGTTGATTAATGTGTTAATTGATTAAGGAGAAAGTTTTAAAGGTAGGAAGTGGCTAGAAAATTAGGTTTAGGTGAATGAAAATAGTGAGACTTGGGAACCAACTAGTAATGGCTGTCTGCACTTAATTGGTGTACCAACTACTACCTATTTTTATGTTACAACCGTGTGGTGTTCTTAAAGAAAATATTGCTATTTGCACCTCAAAATTGGATGAATCTAATTCTGTGTGACATACGCGTAATGTTCTTTCTAAGTTGACTGTTTCAAATTTAATGTTGGACTCAGTTCGTACTGTAAGGTTGTTGTACTTTACAGCTCTGCATGGATTTTTTTATAGGTAGTTCTTCTGATATTTTCTAGATAGAACAACTAATTTGGATTGTTTTTTCTTTCTATTATATAGATAGTTCTTCTGATATTTTCTAGATTGGATGACTTATTTGTACCGACATTGCCATTATTGGAATGGAACAAGATTAGATTCTTTCAAGTAATGTCTCATTTTCAATTCTTGTATATAGAAAGAGAAAGAAAACGAGAAATTCCACTTAAATTTATGAGTCGTTCTTCGGTGTTAAAATTGAGTCAAAATAGTCGATTGCTTTTTACATGGTCTTTCCTTTTAGAGGATCTATTTGTTATATTAAATTAATATAATTAGTTTTCTAGTAACTCAAGCAATTGGTGAAAGAGATAGAATTTAAGATAGAAGATGTATCTCAAGGATTCAGTGAAAGAGATAGAATTTAAGATAGAAGATGAGTGTACTAATTAATAATGCCATAATTAATAATGGCATAGTTACTACTATAAAACGCGCATATTAGTCACCACAATTTATCGTAAAATTGTAGTGACACTTTAAATTCAAATGTTAACATTTTATTATTTTTTAATTAAAAATTTTAAGGGTATAATTACGATTACTTCCATAATCGTGGTTATACAATCAAGATTTTTTGGGTTTGAATCTCAGCTCCCTTAAATAGTTTATTCCTTTTACGTTAATGCGCGCATTTTTTATTTTTATTTATTTTTTAATAAAAAATAATAGGAATATCTCTATGGTTCTTTTGTAAAACCATTGTTACACAGACGCTTCTTTAAATATATTAAACACTATGTATCTATTTTTCCACTGATAAAAAAACAACCCTAACGCTAACGTTGTAGTCATCGTCGGGAAGAAGACAACAACATCTACACAGTGTTCTACTTTAAGGTACGTCAAATATTTTCGACATTGTTGTTGTTCAGTTTCGTTTCAATGTCGCATTTGAATAAGACAAACTCATCCAAAGGTGTTTCTATGTCTTCTTCCGCTGTAAAATCTCGATCTGGAAATTTCCTCCTCCTCCTCCTCCTTCTTCTTCTTCTCCTCAACCTGAGAGCATTCTGGATTCTTTCCTCTTCTTGACTCGGAGGATGGTTTTGCAGCACAACAACCTCTACAGCTACAACATTTGATTCAGATGATGGTTTTGCAACACAACACCCTCTACAGCAACAACATCTTCATTCTCAACATTGTTGGTAGCTTGAGCTAGGGAACTCATTTTGATTCCTTTGGATGAAGTTGTTTTTATGTTTTGATTCTTCCGCTTTTATAATGTTCCTTCAGATTCTTCACCTTCTTCTCTTGGAAGTTTAAAAACGAAAAAGATGCACGCATGTCAAGGTAGTTTGCTCATTGTTGGTTCTTTAATTCTATACAATTTCTCTTCTCTAGCAAGATGGAAATATCATTTGCCTACCTGGAGTTGTTCAAATTTATTCTTCCATTCTTAGTTATTAATTCTACATATATTTTGATGTTCTTAATACAACTAATTTTGATATCAATTCAACAATGGTGTATTGCTAATTCTGGTATGATACAATTGACATTTATTCATAAACAATATCGCAACAGTTATTAGGCTTAACCGTTGTTATATGACACCCGCTTTCCAATTTTCTACAATGGTCACAGGATCGTGATTAAAAGTACTGGATAAACAACAACATGCTACATAACAATGTCTGGACCTGCGTGATTATATACCTATTTCAACCGTTGTTAAATGCCCTTTTTTAGTAGGGAGTCAGTTAGAGTGGCAAATATCAATTTGAATTGTATAGAAAGTGTGTCCCCTTTATATTTGGTGGTTGCCTATTTATAGAGTGCTCTTTATCACACCCCCTGCCAAAAATAGGCCAGGAAATGCAAGGAATTATGGCGTAGTGGAATAATTTAGAGAGACTTCGGGTGTGAGGCGAGGGGTATGCTCTTGGCCTTTCACATTCTAGAATCGCCATTGCATTAGTATGAGTGCCCTCGTTTTAGTTCTAGTGGTTCTTGACTAGATGTATCGCCTAAGTCTCCAAGTTTCTAATCCATAATGCACAATCGTGCATAGACCGGTTAATGGGTCAACCGATGTTACATAGGGAGTCGTGGGACTTAACCGCACTTCCTGGATTTTAGGACACCAACCATTCACGATTAGAGTGGTTCCTGAATTGTAAGGGACGTAGTTCAGTTCCTTGAGCTATAAATACATTTTTATTATTATACAATGGAGGACCAATCTCTAACAAAGAGAAACCACTTATACATAGCTTCTCACTTCATCATACGGGATAACTCTAATCCCCAACAAACTCTAAAGCCTCTAATATCCCTTACTCAATAGGGATTGTCGCGCTCATTGTACTTTTATTCAATATAATTGGTGTCCACCGTGGGCCTTCGTCAAAAACTGATTTGGGCCACAATCACTACATTCAACTAGAATATTTTCGTTGCATTCATCCCACATCACGGTGAAGAAGAAATAAGTACTCTTTCCAGCAATGAATTTGACAGCGAGGAAAACGTTATAGAGGAAATGTGTGCGCTATGGACTACCTTCGGCATTAGAACCAAGCTTTAGACGAAAACATTCACCATATCCAACAACGCTAACAAGAGACTGATATGGTAGACAAATTAGAGGCACTGGATCCCCAACCTCTATTGGACGAAATATGGGAGGTGCTCGTCCCAGAAAACTTCAAGCCACCATCTTTGGCTAAGTTCGATGGATGCAACAACCCATATGAGCACGTGGCCTCCATCAACACTCAGATGGCCATCATCCGAGCACCTCACTCTTTGAAGTGCAAGCTCTTGTTCACCAGCTTTATATACGCAATCTTGAGATGGTATATTGGACTCCTCAGGTTCACTATCACCATCTATCAAGACCTGGTGAAGTAAATAGTCCATCAACTCGTGGCAAGTAGGCACCAGAAACTGACCGCTACCAGTATGTTCAACATCATTAGGGTCCATCAGAGTCATTAAGGAAATATCTCGCCCGTTCAATGAAGCAACCATCAATGTAATCCATCACTATCATGAGATGTTCGTAGGCGCATTTCTGAATGGGCTCAGGGAGAGACACTTCAATGAAACATTTCCATTATTCATGTTATAATATATTGTTGTTATTCAAACTATTTGTCCTTTAGAGTTTGTTGTTGCTTTTGTTGTTGAGACCCTAAACCCTATAGGTTATTTTTGTTGAGATTGGGACCTTAAATCCTTTATGGTTTTATGTTATAATATAATGTTGTTTTTGTTGTGATTGGTATTGAAGTTTTTATGTTGTTGTTGTTAAGATGAGATTAAAGGTCTTATGTTGTTTTTTTTGTTGAGTTATATTTTTTTTAGATAAGTAAAAGGGTTAGGGTTATTGTTGTCGTTGTTAAGATGAAATTAAATGCCTTATGTTGTTGTTGAAAAAAGTAAAAAAAAAAATTGGGTTGTTGTTGTTGTTGTTAAAAGGATATTAAAAGTTTTACCAATCGTTAGTTGGTTCAGTGGTGATTGGTGCTGAACTTGGTAGGGAGGACCACAATGTTATTGATATTCAGGAGTTATGTTGTTTTAGTTGAGATAAATAAAAAGTTCAATGTTATTGTTATTGAGATAAGTAACAAAAGATACAATACATTTTACCACTGTTACAATTAAGAACCGTGGTAAAAAATTATTCTTATCACCTCCCCTTCGAGTGCTGGAATTCGAACTGTGATCAGACAACTTTTCATCTCAGTTAGTATTCAACCGGGATGAAAAATGACGCATTTTCTATGACACATTTCATTTTTACAAATAATTATTGTGGTGAAATCATTTTTTTAACCAAAGTGATAGGTATTATTTATAGTAATGGTTCCAAAGATTAGCGGATGGAGTCCAAGACAAGATTGGCTAAAAAATCTTAGTTCACACGAGGTAAAATTACTCAACTTAGGCTTGATTTATCATGACATTGGAGTAACCTAATAAATATGTAACTCCATGTTCAATGGCTCATAGACATTAAGCTCAATAAGGTTATCGTCCTTGACTTCCTATACAAGAAACATGTTTTACTCTAATATAATTGAAATATTTATCACATTCTCATTCTTTAGTTTCGGCCCCTCTTATCCAGTCACCCTTTATTAGAGCTCCACCATCTTTGGCTCCTAGATTGATTTGTGTTATTAGATGAAAAGAGTCATCAAACTAGTGAGTGGTGTCTTTTCAAAATATTACAGTTTTATTTTTATGAATTCAATGAAATTAAAGTGTAAAGTTTTAGTTTTTCAAATTATATATATATATATATATATATATATATATATATATATATATATATATATATATATATATATATATATATATATATATATATATATATATATATATATATATATATATATATATATATATATATATATATATATATATATATATATAGTTGTTGTTGTGTGTATGAGAGATCTCAAAAAATAAAAAGTTTTGGTTTGAGTGGAATATAACGTAAATGATAAAAACGTGGGTGATTTGAAAATTTTCGTTAAGAATGGTCGGTTGGGTTTTCCATCAAAGTGTTTTTGATAATATTCATGAATGATTACTTACTACAGTATACCTCTAGACATAGTAACATAGAATTTTAGATACATTGGAATTTCAAAAAAATCTCTAAATGTATAATTGATAAATTTGTAAATGTAATTTAGATTCTAATATTTTTATTTCAGTTTTATTTGGTTTGTATTTGAGTTTGGATTAATGTATATAAATTTAAAGTTAGTTGTAATTGTAAGAGATTGAAAATTTTAAGTTTGTTGAGATAGAATTTGAATCAGTGATCGATTCAGATGCATATGTTGTTTGACGCTCAATATGTTCTTGATCTCGTCAATGACAGTTACACGCCGGTTGCAGAGAATGCAACAAAAGCGCAAAGAAATGTGCAACTTGAAACGAGGAAGAAAGATCAGAAGGCATCGTTTCTATATCCATCACTGTGTGAATTTGTAACATCTCAAATTTGTTTAATTGATTTAATTTAATTGTTTGTTTATTTATTTAATTGTTATGTGGTTTGATTAAAATAAATTATGTCTTTATATGTGTCGTTGGGGTGTAATGGTATTAGTGGGGTGTGGTGAGAATATGGGTGCTTTGTAGAATAATTAAAAATAACTTTTTTTTTGACAGAAAATAAATGATATTCATTCATTCAAATCGATAGAGTACATCGTTGCAATACAAATTCAAAATCGCCAAAAACAAAAAGGATGAATCTGCGAACAAATCCACAGCATCCATGTTAATAGCATAAAACGGAAAATTGCATATGCCTACAAATATTAATGTATTGACTGTATTGAGATATCCGAAATATTCATGCTTCCGGATCTGTAGCGTTGACGGCACCAAAGTCATTGATTGAATCTGCACTAGATCGAAACTAATCTTTCAACCTGAAACAAATGAACACCGCACAAAAACGGAAAAATAAAATACCCGCACAAAGACGAGAAATCAAAATACACCACAGAAATATGCGAAATCAAAACAAACGATGACGCACGAAATCACAAAAAAGACAAAAAGAAAAGGTGTGAAAATCACTTATTTAAGTAATAGATAAACAAAAACGATTTGGAGGGGTGATTTTGGATCAAAATTGATCCTAAATCACCCCTCTTTGGGAGAGAGGAAGGAAAAAGAAGAAAAGTGACGACTAATAATTAAAAATAACTAAAATATTAGTCTTTTAATCAATTAAAATAGAATAAGAAATTATAGTGAATATTAAAAATAAATATAGAAATTTGTGGCTTTATGATAGAAATCATTTAAAAGAAAATAAGAGTTAATAGAGGAATAAGGGGCAATTAGGAGAATGTAGACATAATTAAGGGTAGAACGGGAATAGCCTAAATGGGAGAATTAGGTTTTATTATAAATAGAGGAGTGAGAGAATTGGACGAAGTTTACAGTACGTGCAAAATAGGAGTTGGAGAAAAAGTGAGAAGAACAAGTCTATGGCTTAAGGGGGGAAGAACTAATTTTGCTTAGAGAACTTGCTACTGGAAAATCTAAGATAAGGGGGGAGATTGCTCTTTTAGGGGTGTTTAGCATGATGGGTTAGAGAGAGGTCCTTCCTCTCCAATAAGTTTTATTGTTCCACTGTTGTGATCATGATATTTATGTGTTTTGATGATGAAATTATGTTAAATCTCATTGTTGATTATTGAATTTTGTTTCTGCCAATTGTTGGAATTCACATGATGATTGTTGGGCTGAATGTTGGTGTTAATGGTGAATATGATATGTTTTGGTATTTTGATGTTAGAGGTGAATTCATGATGAATTGATTGATTAAAGTGTTAAATCAATGATTGAATGATGAATTAGACATAGGATAATGTATACATGATGTTTAATGGTTGAATTTGGTGTTTAGATGCCAAAATCATAGCTTTGAATTGGCTCTCATGGCAGAAAACACAGTTTTCTATTCTAGTTCAGCATGACGACCGTCACGAACGTGACGACCTGCGTCTTAGGTCAGCTGACGACCATCAGCGTGGTGACGAGGAGGTCAGCAGGGCCTCCGGGCGAGCTTTTGCTTGCCGACCGTCATGGGGGCGACGGGCAAGTGGAATTGGGGTGCTGGTTGGGTGACGACCTGGTCATCATGGCCTTCAGAGAGGCAATTTGCGCTACATGTTCAATTTGTTGTCCTGGTTCGGTTTTTTTGGTCTGTTTTTTGCATGTGGGCGATGTTGAATCACTGTTTGGTGATAATTGGTGAGATAATATTAATTATTGGTGGTGATGAATTGATTATTGCACGATTAAATGATGAATTATGTTTGTCTGTGTGTTATGTGCAAATTATGATTCGTTGTTGAATTTTAGTGATATTGAACTGTTAATTATGTGCATATTAATTGTTGTGGTGATGTTGTTGGTGATGTGCACAGTCAGAAGAGGGGTCAATTGTGAATATGTCTAGTTGCATGTCGTTCTTGAAAGTTATGCATGATGGTGTACGAACATCGATTCAGTTTTGGTGTGCTTTGGTCCGATGATGGAATTCAGGAGCGAGTAGCTGGTTTAAAATGAGAATCGATGAAGCGTTACTAAAGGTGTTAGTGGTGATTTGGTGTGCTATGGTTGTATGGAGGGGATTCAGGAGTGAATGGACCTGTGTTGTCCTTAAATGGCACCGCATGCATATAGAGTCAGTTGAGGTGTACATTTGCATACATGTTTGCATATGTGATTGATCATTCATTGTGTTGTTGATTGGTTGCGAATACATGATTTGATCAGTGATCTATTGCGACTATCCGTGTATGTGTTGGTTATGTGATTTATCCTACCCTTGCTTTGTTTTACACCGCTAACATATTTTAAGTGTATTCTCACCCCTTTTTCTTGTTCTGGTTTCTGTACTCCAATGGGGTACAGACGAGCATGTAAATGAGTAGCTGCTAAGAAGCCGAAGGATGGCATTGAACCTATTCTTCTTTTCCCGTTTTTATGCGCTTTAGATTTCGTTGCTCTGATTAGTAACATTGGGCGGACTGAAGTTATGAGTTACTTTCTTTACATTATTTTGAGTTGTTGTGTGAGTTATATGTTATATATCATTTTGTTTTGCGATGTTGATGTGGAAGTAATTTCGCCATAACTAATTTTTATGTTTATAAGGAAGTATAATGAGACTTAATTGTTTCTTGAGTTACTTTATTTGATTAATTCTGCTACGATGAGTCTATGTAAAGAAAAGCATATGATGACATATGTTTATGTTTTAGGTTTTATTTAACCTGTGTTACGAAGCAGGTTTATGTAAAGTTGCAGTCCTTACGCAATAAATACGAGAATCTCAACATGAAGAACATTGAGAAGGTTCCTGACTACATCTCCAGAGTGATTGTGGAGAAACGTTCTGTGAAGAAGTAATCATTAAAAAGGTACTAAGATCACTTACTTCATCAGTTTAATTACATAATTGTAGCTATAGAACACTCGAAAGACATTAACATGATTAGAATTGAAGAGGTATAGAGTAGTTTAGAGGCACAAGAGTTGCGTCTGACAGAAATAAACTCTAAAAGAGAAATAAAACAAGCTTTGAAAGCTTGTTTTGTCAAGAAGAACAAGAAGTAAGCATGGGTAGAGAACAAGAAAAAAATATGCTGGTGGTGCTCAAAAGACAGAAGTCTCAAATCCTGATGAGAAGAAACATAAGAATGTTCAAAAGGTAAAGGACAAGTTTGATAAGAGAAAGATTTAGTGCTATAAGTGTAACAAGTTTGGCCACTTTGCTGTTGATAAATGATCAAACAGAGAAAGAAATGATGAAGAAGCCAACGTATCCAGAAGAGATTTTAAGGATAAACCTTTGCTATTGATGGAATTTGAGAAGAAGGGTGGAAAAATGGTGGACCGATGGTATATGGCCACAGACTGCTAAAATCACCTAACTGGTATCAAGAAATGGATGATTGATTTTGAATCTGGTAGAAAGACCGAGATGAGATGTGTTGATGATGAGTATCTGACGGCTGAAGGAATGGGAAATGTTAAAGTAAAATTGAAGAATGGCAAAATTGTACTGATAAAGAATGTATGGTATGTTCCTGGTATGAATAGAAATATGATGAGTGTAGGTGAGCTACTTGAAAAAGTTTTTCCACTAAACATGAAGGACAATCTCTTAAAGTTGTATGAAAGTGACAAGAAGTTGATTATGCAGTCTGCATTGGGAAGGAACAAAATATTCAAGGTGAATATTGAAACAGAAGACGCTCGATGCCTTAGTGCAACAAGTATTGAAACGGAAAGTGAGTTGTGACACTAGAGATTGGGACATCTAAACTTCATAATAATCACGTACATTGAATTCTAAAGATTGTGGCACCAGAGAAATCATGTGATATATGCATGAGAGGAAAGCAACCAAGATTTCCATTCTTATCAGAAATTCCTCCATGAGCAACTCATGTTTTCGGTCTAGTGCATTTTGATGTATGTGGGCAGTTTGAAGTACCTTCACTTGAAGGGAAACAAGTACTTTGTGTCATTTTGTGGACGAATTCACATAAATGACATGGGTAGCACTAGTAAAGTTCAAACATGAGGTGTTTGTTGAGTTCAAGAAGTTCAAAGTAAAGGCTACAAATCAAAGTGGACAAAGGTTGAAGAACCTTAGAACCGATGGTCAAGGTGTTTTCCATTCAACAGAGTTCAAGAAGTTCTGTGAGGAGCATGAAACTGAGCATGAGGTGACTGCTCCATACACTCTAAAACACAATGGTTTATTGAAATAAGAAATAGAACTCTTCTTAACATGTTAAAAAGCATGTTGAATGAAAAGAATCTACCTCTCACATTGTGTGGTGAAGCCATTGCCACTACAGCGTATGTGCTTAACAGATGTCCAACAAAGAAGTTAAAGGAAGTAGATCCTATTGAGAAGTGGACTGGAAGAAAGCAAAGTGTGAGCCATATCAAGGTGTTTGGTTTTGTATATTACAAACATGTACCAAATGCTACTAGGAGGAAATTGGATGGTAGAAGCAAAGTCATGTTGCTTATAGGTTACCACTGTACAGGTGCTTATAAGCTTTATTCCCCAGTCATCAACATAATCACTGTAAGGAGAGATGTCATAGAGAAAGAATCAGAAACATGGGATTCGAACAAATCTCAATCCAACTCTAGTGTTATGTCAACACTAGAGTTAGGCCCTGAAGGTGATTCTGACTCTGAAGGAGAATATTCCTTTGAAGTAGATTCTGATTCTGAAGGTGAGTCTGGCTCTGAAGGTTACTCTGACTCTGAAGATAAGTATGAATATGAAGGTAATCCAGTCTCTGAAGGTGGTCTTACCTCTGAAGGTGATCCAGGCTCTGATGGTGGACCTGCCTCTAAAGGGGAACTTGTGCAGTTTTAGAGGTCACATAGAATTAGACAGATACCAAGGAGTCTTGGAGACTTCGAGTTGCTGCATGATACTGAGATTAACTCTGAAGGAGAAGTCATATTGTGTGCGATAATGGTGGATGTTGAACCAGTCAGCATTGATGAGGCTCTCAAGAAGAAAGTGTTGGTGAAGGCCATGAAGGAAGAACTTAAGGCAATTGAAATAAATAAGACATGTGAGTTGACTATTTTGCCAAAGAACAAGAAAGTCATCAATGTGAGATGGGTTTTCAAGATAAAGATGAAGCCAGATGGGTCAATTTCCAAGCATAAAGCAAGGTTAGTTATTAGAGGATTTATACAAAAATATAGTTTAGACGACTTTGAAGTGTTTTCACCTGTAGCTAGACATGAAACAATAAGATTGGTGATTTTTATAACTCTAAATAGGAATTGGCATCTGCTACATTTAGATGTAAAATCAAGTTTTCTGAATGGTCCAATGAAAGAATAATTTTATTTATTACAACTCCCTAGATTTGTGATAAAGAATAAAGAATGAATGGTGCACAAGCTACATAAAGCCCTGTATGGACTTAAACAAGCTCCAAGGGCTTGGAATATGGAAATTGATTCATTTTTCAAGCATCAAGAATTCAAAAATTTTTGAAATAGAGTATGGTGTGTATTTGCAACATACCTTTAATAGCAAAGTGATTTTGGTGTGCCTTTATGTAGATGACATATTTTTAACAGGGAGTTGTATCAATGAGATGAACACGTTCAAGAAGGTGTTGCTGAATCCATTTGATATGAATGACCTTGGCAACGTGGTGTACTTTATAGGGATGAAGATTTTACACTCTAATAAGTGAATTATTATGCATCAACTGAAGTATGAGCTTGAGTTGTTGAAGAGATTTGAGCTGATAAATTGTAAGTGTGCAGTCACACTTGCAGAGACAAACCATAAATTGGATTCTGGTGTAGATGGTGAGGAAGTAGATGCTACAATATTCAAACAGTTGGTTGGCTCTCTAAGATATGTGTGTAACACTAAGCCTGCATATATGTTATGCTGTTGGAATGGTGAGTAGGTTCATGAGAAAGCCAAATCACATTACCAAGTTACAGTCAAGATACTCAGGTATGTAAAGGAAACTATGAGGCATGGAATTATGTTTTCATCTGGAGTGTCAAATGATGTTGAGTTGATATGCTACTCAGACTCAGACTGGTGTGGTGACAGAGTGGATAGAAGGAGTACTACAGGGGACAGGTTTATGTATATAGGAGCTCCTATTTCATGGTGCTCCAAGAAGCAACCAGTGGTTGCACTGTCAACCTGTGAGGCATAGTACATAGTTGGTGCATTACCTGCCTGTAAAGATGTTTGGTTTATGAATTTGTTGCAGGATCTGAAGTTCTAGGTCAGCAAACTAGTAAGGTTGATGATTGACAACAAATCAACCTCAAGTCTTGCCAAGAACCCAGTGCTACATGGAATGAGCAAACACATTGGCACAAAGTTCCATTTTTCAGTGCAATCAAATTCAGAGTGAAGTGCTTGAAGTTGTTCATTGCAGCACTCAAAAACAATTTGCAGATGTGTTAACCAAAGCAATCAAGACTGAACATTTCATCGAATTGAGGGATGAAATTGGTGTTGCTGATTTTTAATTTTGACTATAAATTTAAGGGATGGTGTTAAATGTAATTCAAATTCAAGTATTTTCATCTCAGTTTCGTTTGGTTTGCGTTTGGGTTAGTGTATATAAACCTAAAGTTAGTTACAATTGTAACCGATTGAACATTTTGAGAAAGATTGTTAACATAAAAAAATTAGTTACATATCTCTCTTCAATTCTTTCATCTTTTTCTTATGCATCAATGGAGTTTAATGGTTAACTCCTAGGGGTGTTCGCAGTGCGGTTTGGGCGGTTTTGCCGTAAAAAATCATCCAAACCGCAAGAGAAAAAGCATACCTTTGTGCGGTTCGGTTTGGTTCGGTTGGCTTTTAGAAATAAAACCAAAATAAACCAAACCAAACCAATGCGGTTTGGATTGGTTTGGTTTTTTTTACAAAAATTTATTAAGCCATACATACACATATAGATGACAACATAACTTTGTATTTAGTCATTTATGCGTTATCAAATAACAACAAAATTCATGATATTTGGATAACAACTTTTCATTTAATATACAAAAATAATATTAGATAAAAGTGGAATAAATAACATAGAATAGTAGCATAAAATAACATCAAAAACATTATAATGAAATAGAAAAAAAAAAAAGAGGAGATGAAATATTAGAGAAGATGAAAAAGAAAGAGCGGAAGAGATGAGAGATTAGATAAGAAGAGAAACATTAAAAACGTAACTGGAAGAGAGAATAGTAGAATAAAAATAATAAGATGAAAAATAAAGAACTTACGAAATGAAAGACTAGAAAAGAATATGTGATAAGTACTTGAAAAAGAAGATGAGAAGAAGGCACAATACCGCTAGGAGAGATTTGAGAAGACTTAAACTGAAACCTTAAGTGTGAGGAAGAGAAAATCATTCGTAATCGTAAGGCTAAAACATAATAGATTTGAGTTTGGGATAAATATAAGTTAATTGAAGTTTAAGGGTTGTAACATAATGCGGTTTGGTTCGGTTTGTAAAATACAAAACCGCAAACCGAACCGAACTGCGCGGTTTGTTAAAAAACGACCCAAGCACATCCGAATCAAATTCAGTTTTTTGTGGTTTCGATTTGGTTCGGTTTTGCTGTTTTTTGTTGGGCCGATTTGATTTTGAACACCCCTATTAACTCCAACTATATTTAGAATAAAACTTATTAAAGAAACATGGATTTGATAACTAAACTAAAAAGACAAACTAAACTAACTAATGAAAAAATAGTTTACAATCCTTTTTTTCTTCTTCTCTAAGATGCTGCAGTTGTAGCAATATTACATAACTCTTGAATATCATGAATGAGAATAATGTAATTAGTCAGAAATGCACATGATAATGTTGGGTAGCAACTAAAAAGAAACAGAGAATCTACACTGTTTCGGTCTCGTTAAACCTAAGACGACATGGTCGTGTAATTACTTTATTTTCTCAGGCGGTTTTTGTTGAATATTCACGAGTCGTGTTCCTCTGTAGTTGAAAGTGATATCATCTTTAAAATAAAAAATGAAAACCAGATTATTAATTAATAATAATCTGAACATAGTATTACATAGTATGAAACATACAATGAACGTAACATATAGCGCAGGTGTTTCCTGGGAACTGCTGGCTGTTGAAGGGTCAAATTTGTTTTCTATGTTTATACTTTTCTGTTTTGACTAGGTGGAAACTTGTCAGGCTTAGATCACCATGTTCTTCAATTTCGTGGACGGCAAGAAAATCAAACTTTATATATTTAAAATGCGACCGCAAGAATTTTGACGATCAAATCAATAAGTTGATTCAGAACAAAGAGTGACACAAAGTAGAGACTTTTAAAGATTTAAGATTAATTTATTGTCATTAGCTGACTAATTTGTTAATTAATTAGTTGGATTTCTTAGGTTAGTTATCCATCCTTTACCGGATAAATAACTAATAAATGTCTAAATTACGTAAAATACACAAATATTTATTAATTTATTTTATATACAATCAATATAAACTGTTTTAATTTATCAATAAATAAAAGTGATAAAATAGCTGTTTGAATTTTTTACTTGTACATTTAACAAAAACATAAATTGATTGAAAAAGAATCTAACACAAAGATCTTACTAAGACCATTTTCTTGCAAGCAAGAGTAGCTAGGCCAAATCCATAGACACGCTACGCAAGCATAAGCGAAAGAAGACTTCAAGACTAAGTTATTTCATGATGAATGATTTGTGCGGTAGTCAAAGTTGGACGGTGTGGCTAACAAGTTAAGGTGGCTAGGGCTAGTTGCGGGGTGAGTTGGCATTGCTTAACAGGGAAGAAAGTAGGCGTGTTTGGTGAAGATGGGTGGTGCGCTTAGCAAACCTACATTTCTTAAACTTATAAATATAGGTGTTAGGATGAGTTCAAAGAGAGTTTCGATGGATTCAAGGGAATACATAAAGGTAGTAAATTCGCCATAAGAGAATAAGGAGAGAAAGATCAAAGGCAGAAGTCTTGGTTTAGGCTTGTACAAATATCTAACAATAGTGAAATCTCTTTCGCGTTGGAACGAGATTGGAGTACTCTAGAACTGTGAGGGGAATTGAACCACTATACATCCTTGTGTTCTTTACTTTTCCGCATTTATTTCTTTCATCACGAATCATAACCAAAAAGTGAAAAAACACATTTCTAAATTCTTGCATCAAACCCGAAAAATAAGAACAACTTGTTCCTAAAACCTATACATTTTCAAAGTCTTAATTCACCCCTCTCTTAGGCGCACTCTCAAACTTACAATTGGCATCAGAGCATGTTATAGGTTACCTGTTCCTAAGAGATCCAGATGGCTTCCGCAAATCAAAATCCAGTTTTTAGAGACGGTGGTAGTAATAACAAGTCTCCATTGTTTTGTGGTGAGTACTTTGTTTTGTAAGATTAATTTTTTGTTATTAATTGACTAATTTAAAATTAGTTAGTTGATTTTGTTATGTTAATTAGTTATTCTTACCGATAAGATAATTGATAGGTGTAGGGGTGTTCTCGGTGTGGTTTGAGCGATTTTGACGTAAAAAATCATTTGAACCCCAAGAGAAAAAATGTGTGATTCGGTTTGGTTCGGTTGACTTTTAGAAATAAAACCAAACCAAACTAATGCGATTTGGGTAAGTTCGTTTTTTTTTACAAAAATTTATTGAGTCATACATACATATATAGATGGCAACATAATTTTGTATTTAGTCATTTATGCGTTATTAAATAATAACAAAATTCATCGTATTTGGATAACAATTTTCCATTTAATATACAAAAAATAAGATTAGATAAAAGTGAAATAAAAACATAAATTATTAGCATAAAATAATATCAAAAACATTATAATGAAAAAAAAAAGGAGATGAAAGATTAGAGAAAATGAAAAAGAAAGAGTAGAAGGGAGGAGAGATTAGATAAAAAGAGGAACATTAAAAACGTAATTGGAAGAAAGAAATGTAGAATAAAAATAATAAGATAAAAAAGAAAGAACTTAAGAGATGAAAGACTATAAAATAAGAGGTGATATGTACTTGAAAAAGAATATGAGAAGGTGCAATACTGCTAGGAGATATTTGAGAAGACTTAAACTGAAACCTTAAGTGTGAGGAAGAGAAAATTATTCGTAATCGTAAGGATAAGGCATAATATGTTAGAGTTTGGGTTGGATATAGGTTAAGTGAAGTTTGGGGGTTGTAATATAATGCGGGTTGGTTCGGTTTGTAAAATACAATCCGGAAACCGAACCGCACGGTTCATTAAAAATGGCCCAAACACATCCGAACCAGATGCAGTTTTTTGTGGTTTCGGTTTGGTTTGGTTTTTAAGTTTTCTATTGGGTCGGTTTGATTTTTAACACCCCTAAATTGGTGTCTAAATTTCATAAAATATACATACATTTATTAATTTATTTTATATGTAATCAATATACAAATTTTCAATTTATCAATGAAAATGATAAAACCGCTGTTAAATTTTTTTACTTGCACATTTATCAAAAACATGTCAAAATGATTGAAAAATAATCAAATAACACAAAGATCTTACCAATACCATTTTCTTGCAAGCAAGACTTGTTGGACCAAACCCATGGGCATGCTGGGCAAGCATAGGCGAAAGAAGACTTCAAGACTAAGTTAATTCATGATGAATGAATGGTTTGTGTGTTAGTCAAAGATGGGCGGTGCGCCTAGTGTGAGTGCACTTTTCCATTAGATGTTTTGCATGATGTCAAAACTAAGATACTTTAGCGTTTCTGTATATTGGACGATATCATCTTAATCATGATGTGCATCTTATAACATTAGGAAAAATAAAAACATCTTAGAAATGGTTTAGAAAAGATTCCACATGATTCTACATAGTAAAAATCTGTTTTCATGAAAAAATCAGGTATATGTGTCAACACATACAACCTAAATGTCGACACATGTGCATGCATATTAAAGTCTGTAGGCTCTGTAATGCAATGTTGACACATGCAACCTATAGGTCGACACATAGAAGAAATTTTTCTTCTATGAATCGACATATACGAGGAATAATTCGACACATGTGGATCAATTTTAAAGCTTGCAGCTTTTATTTGTATGATTCGATTCATGAGACTCTTCAGGTCGACACATAGCAGCAAATTTACTACTATGAGTTGACTCGTGACCTTCATGTGTCGATACATGTGTTAAAATGAGCCAACACAAAAAATCTAGAAAGTCTAGAATAACTTATGTTGCTTGGGAAAGTGATGAAAGCTCAAGTGGTAGTGAAGTATGGGCAAATATATGTCTCTCGGCCTGTCAACGTCAAAAGAAGGCAAAGAATGTAAGTAATTCTAAAGAATCTTTTGAAAATATACATATAGAAGCCGTGTACGCTTTTAAAAAGTTAGCTTCAAGCAAAAGAATCTTTTCACTCTTACAACCTAAGGTTTTAGAAATCGAAAGGCAATGGGAAGCTCTAAAGCAATCTATAGTAGATGTTCAAAAAGTTAAGAATGAGAATGAAGAACCATCATGGTTCGATTGTGAACTTGTCACATTTAGAAAAAAGAGGTTAACTCTTCTAAAGCAAAAACAACAAGCGTTCTTTAATTAGTAAATAATATCTATACGGTTTTTTTGGATACTCTCAATTAGGCAAAGTCAATAGAGTATGTAATAAGGGTATTACTTACTATTGAAGAGTCTGTGCACGTCACTTTTGATGAATCTTATCCGAGAAATTTTGGGAAATATATTTCTTTTCATGATGCAGGTGTATCTTCTGAAGACATACTCAAAGATACCGAAGAAGGAATTAGTCAACCTAAAATGGTAAAACCCGAGAAGGAGTGTGATGAAGATTATGAAAAGGAGAAGGATGAGAATCCAACTAAAATTGATGATCTACCCTTGACCTAGACGTCTTCAAAGGATCATCGAACTAATAACATTCTTGGAAACATCACCAAAGGTGTAACTACACGCTCTAAGAGATAATGTAGGGAGAGTTTGAAATAAGCTTGGTAGCCCCAGATTAGGTGTTGTTGCAAAGAATTGGGTTAAAAACTCTTTATGTTATTTACCATGCTTCAATTGAATTCTACATGCTTTTATGTTTGGTCATCTTATGATGTCAACACATCTATCCTGAAAATATGGTGTGTGTTGAGACATTGGTCTTAACTTATGATTTGTGTTGGTTGTCATTCTGTGATTTATCTTTCTGCAAAAGTTACAGGCGGATGCTATTATTATGTATCAGGATCAGATGCCACAACATCTATCTTGATATCATGTTTTGATGATGTAACATCAGTATTAACATGTTGACCCTGTATCAGAAATTTAAATGAAAAGGTATTTAAGAAAGCTTAGTGAAAACTAGAAGCATTGAGAGAGATTGTAACCATTAAAGAGCATGAGATGAATGATGAGTTATAAAATGTTCGAAAAACATTAACTAGTTAAAATGTTTTTCAAATACAACATAATTTTCCATACTATTATTTTTAAAATCTATTTAATAGGTTATACATTCAGAGAGGGGTTAGCGAAACAAACAATCAACATTAGATATAATAAACTCAATTGTATTTGTTGTCACTCTAATGTCCTATTGACATGTTTGGTGGAATAAGATGAGAATTTTACAAAGAATCACAAAAACATAATCTCAACCTCAATCTCAATATCAAACTCAATATCAAACTCAATATCAAACTCAATAATAACAATAACTAAACAACATATAACTTTCAAAACTTTACTTGGTATAACAACTAAACTTCTTAATCTCACTCTCAAATGCAATACCAACAACTAAACAAGAACAACAATAAAAACATCAGCAACTCAAAAATAACAATAAATAACAACAACAATAACAACATTAACTTTCAATCTCAATCTAAATAACAACAACAATAACATTAAACAATAACTCAAAAATTATAATTTCTTAATAAAACTACATCAACATCCACAATAAACCTATAACATGTTTATCTAAATAAAAACTACATCATATAACATTCAATCTCAATTTTAACAACAAAAACAAGAGTAAACATCTAGTGTTTATGGTCTCAACAAAAACAACAACAACATATCATCTTCGTAAGTGATGTTTGACGTATCAGATATGTGAAGAAGAAGTGAAAAAATGGTTTCGGTTTTTCATTCTGAAAAATATTGAATGAGTTCCTAAACACATATCATTTTCACTTTCCATTGTTTTTTGACAAGTTGGAGGATTATAAGTGTTTTGGACTCTCATTGTTTAGGGATCTTCGTGAGGATTCGGTGTATATATATATATATATATATATATATATATATATATATATATATATATATATATATATATATATATATATATATATATATATATATATATATATATATATATGATTTCTATGGCGGTTGAAGATGCAATCTCTTCTACTCCAGCAAGGTGTTGAGAAGCGTTGAAAGAATCAGAGTAGGTGAATGTTTTCCTAACGGAGAAGGTGAAGATGATTGAGAAAGCCCACAAAGCCATTGTTTTGAGACTTGGTAATAAGGTTCTCCGACAAGTCTCGAAGGAGATAACCGCCGCAGGTGTGTAGATGAAACTCAAAGGAATATAGATGAACAAATCCTTGGTAAATTGTCTCTGTAACACCCTTCTAAACCCCCGATAAATTAAATAAATATTTTCAGAGTAACCATGCAATTAAGAGTGTTATAATTACTTCATATAAAATAAAACGTTTGTCAAGTCATTTCGAGGAACATAAACAATTACAAACATGTTTAAAACACAGCAGAATACTTCATCAGTTGAATATTTAAAACCATCGTCTACCATTTTAAGACATAAATAAAATTATTCAACAACAAAACCAAAATAAGAGTTATTATCCAACTCTAAATGTAAACGTTCCCCAGTGTTACAAGACCAGAGCATGACACGACTCTAAAACTATCGAGACAGCCTACAAGCTATCCTCACCAAAGCAAGCACCGCTACACTTCAATATGAAAAATGATCAACAGTAAGGGTGAGTCTCATTCGCAATTAAATAATGTTATCAGTTCGTAAACGATAAAACATCAACAGTATCATATTCACCCAATAGCAAATATATTCAGACCATATACACATCCACCAAATACAACAGTTGATCAAACACACAACATTATAACATTGGACAACTTCCATTCATGTTATAACAATTCATACACCTAATGCAATGCAACTACATGCATGTGGTACAATCATGGGTTTCACCCATCTCACCGATCCACCATCATCAAGGATACGGCTACCTCCACTCATTAATTCCATACAATGGGAATTAGCGACCACTGATCCATCTCCATTGAGATGCAGCCACCATATGATTAAGAAATGCATGCATCATCTATCACATGCTAATCACCACTTCAATCATATGAACAACATTATCATAATTCAGCTCATCACACAGTGCATACGATAATAACACCTTCCACAATCGTATACCAAGTACAACAAACCAACACATTAATAACAGGGGATTTACATCATTACAATACCACGTATAACACATCCATCACAATTTACCTTTTCGAAAATACCAGATTTATAAAAATAAAAATTAGCTACTGCTCTTTGAATTATTTAAATATATAGGAAATAAAATTATTGACTCAACACCCAAAACGACACCAAAACGGCACCCAAAACGGACTTACGGTTCAAAAGATATGAATTTTTGAAAATAATTATTTTTCACAAAAGCTACAGCGTAACGGGTTACAGAAAAAGCGTAACGGGTTACGAAAAACAATTTTTCAAAAACATTTTCAGTGTAACCGGTTACAAGGACCCCGTGACTGGTTACACTTGACGCAACTCTATTCGTTATTATTTTTACGTGACCGAAACCAGTTACGAACGACACCATAACCGATTACGATTTTGCAACCAGCCCCAAAACCCCATTTTTCACAACCGTAACCGGTTACAAGCCCGACCGTAACCGGTTACATCAACCTGCAACAGAAAAAAAGCACTTTTGACAGCAACTTATTTTCCCCAAACACAACCCAATCGAATCATTACGACTGTACACGAAAAATAGAACCAATTTACAGGTAATACATGTTATATCATCAATCAAACAACACATCCAACATCATCAATCATCACAAACATGTAATTACACATGATCTACAAAATTGAACCTAAATGTCAAACCCCAACCTAGAAAATACTTCTCTAATGAGTCAATACCTACAAATCTCAATCCTATCGTCTACAACCCGATAATAGAGGTTAATCGGAAGAGTCCCCCTTACCTCGAAGGTTGATCTTGGTTCTTCCTCTTCCTTGCTCTTTCGTACTTTCACGTTCTTTGCTTTCTCCCAATTACTCTTCCTCTTTCTCTTTTTCCAAAAACTCTTGTTTTATGAAAACATAACACAACTTAGGAAGACTTTAGTTTTAACACCCTCACTCTTACTAACTACAACACTGGCCCATTACTCATTATTCCATAATTTCTTCTTTAATCCCATTTTAAAATACCGAATTTCTAAATAATTAATTTAAACTCTAATTAAATTAATAAATAGAAAATATGGGGTGTTACAGTCTCTACCAGAAGCAAGATATGTATTCAGTCAAGATAAGTGAAGAAAAATTCTTGACAGAGCAGTTTGATATGTTCAATAAACGGGTTCTTGATCTGGAGAATATAGATGTTACCATCAGTGATGAAGATCAAGCAGTGTTGTTGTTATGTGCTTTACCCAGATCTCATGCTCACTTTAAAGAAAGTCTCGTGTATAGAAAAGAGTCTCTGATCTTTTAAGAAGTTCAATCATCCTTGTACACGAATTATTTGAGCGAAAGAAAGGAGTATAAGCCATCATCTTTGAAGGATAGAAAAACACTTAGAAAGGGGGGGGGGGGTTTGAATAAGTGTAGCTTTAAAACTTGTAAGATAAAAACAATTTGCACAACGATTTTTATCCTGGTTCGTTGTTAACTAAACTACTCCAGTCCACCCTCTTGGAGTGATTTACCTCACCTGAGGATTTAATCCACTAATCACACTTGATTACAATGGTTTTTCACTTAGCCAACTGCTAAGTCTTCTAGAGTATCCTGATCACAACCTGATCACTCTAGGAACAAACTGCTTAGACAACCTCTAAGACTTTTCTAGAGTATTCTGATCTACCTGATCACTCTAGTTCTTACAACTTAATGTAAACAAATTCTAAGAGTATTACAATGCTTCTGAAAAGCTATAATCACAACTGTGATATTTCTCTTAAAGTTTAAGCTTAAGTCTCACTAAAATATTACAACAGCAATGTAGTGAGCTTGATGATGAAGTTTGAGAGCTTTTGATTTGAACAACGTTTCTGCAAGTTGGTTCAGAGTTTGTAATTCGTTAGTTGTGCGTTAACCTTTGCTTCTCATCAGAACTTCATATTTATAGGCGTTTGAGAAGATGACCGTTGGGAGCATTTAATGCTTTGCGTATTTCGTACAGCATTGCATTTAATGTTTCACTCTTTTGTCAACTACCTCGAGCCTTGTTTCCGCTGTGTCTACTGACGTTGCCTTTAATAGCTTCTAACGTTCCTTTTGTCAGTCAGCGTAGCCTGCCAGTCTAGTACTTGCTTCTGATCTGATGTTTGTGTAAACAACGTTTGAATGTCATCAGAGTCAAACAGCTTGGTGCAGAGCATCTTCTTGTTTTCTGACCTTGAAGTGCTTCTGAGCGTGATACCATGAGAACTTCAGTGCTTCTGCTTCTGATCTCAAGTTCTTCTGATGCTTCCATAGACCCATGTTCTGATTCTGCTTGACCATCTTCTGATGTCTTGCCAAACCATGTTCTGATGTTGCATGCTGAACCTTCTGAGTCAGTTGCCTCTTGCGCTGATTTTGTGCATACTCTTTGTATAATTCCTGAAATGGAAATTGCATAGTATTAGAGTACCACATTATCTCATACAAAATTCATATCCTTGTTATCATCAAAACTAAGAATATTGATCAGAACAAATCTTGTTCTAACAATCTTTTGGTGAAAGATTGTCTGCAAAAGGAAAATTCTAGAAGAAGGATAGTAACTTTGAGAAGAAGAAGAAGAGTAAAGGTCAATAGAAGTCTTATGGTGGCGATGCTCCTGCAAGTAAGTGTTATCACTGTAAAAATGAGGGACATATAAGGAAGGTCTGCCATGAACTTGTGAATAATCATGGAGGTAAGAATAATGGCAACTCAACTATTATGCAAGATGATTTTGATGATATGATGTTCTTGTGGTTTCAAACAACGATTCTAGTATGGAGTGAATTATGGATTCATGGTGTACTTGGCACATGACTCCAAACAAAGATGTGTTTGAGGAATTATGTGATCAAGATGGTGGATTAGTATTGTTGGGAAATAGTAAATTCTGCAAGATTTAGGTATTGGATTTGTAAGATTCAAGCTCCATGATAAGTCAATAAAACTATTGAGTGGTGTCACGTATGTACCTCATCTTAAGAGAAATTTGATTTCTCTTGAAGAATTCGACAAGAAAGGATATGTTTTTAGTTAAGACCAAGGTATCCTGAAATTCATAAAGGGGTCGAAAGAAGTCTTGAGAGGCGTGAAAAAACAATACTTGTATATCCTTAAGGTTGAGGTTGAGATTGTAAGTGCTTCAGTAGATTTTGCATCCATGAAACCTCTGCAAGTTTGCGTTGCTCCAATGTGGCATATGAAGGAGCAATTGTCACGCCATTCTTGATGAGATCCCAATATTCCTTAGATCGAAGAAGATTCTCCTTCAACATTGTATAAGCCACCAAATTTAGGAATTGCAAGTTATGCGAATTTAGAGGATTCCGCCATGAACAAGTTTGGAAAAAGATCTAATTTTTTAATTTAGTTATAAAAGCATATAATGACACATTAGAGACATATATTATCATAATGAGTTGGTAAAATGAATACCTCTTTTCTTTTTCTTTTGGATTCAACTCTTGACAACTATAAAATTATTGTTTTAAATACATTTTAAAGACTTCAATTTAAAATTGGCTTTAAGCCTCTAAACGGATTAGTTCGGTCCTGAATCTAACATATTATTTGTTCAAAAAGTCACATAAAATTAGGGATGAAAATGAATTGAGTCGAGTCAAATTATCCTCAGTTCGGCTCGATTTGATAAAAATTGGTTCAATTTGAAACTCGACTCAAGTTCGACACAAATTTTTTTAAGTTGAAACTCGACTTGTTTTAAGTTTACGAACAACTCGGTTAAACTCGTTAAGTTCATTTCATTAGATTCAACTTGTTAAATTCAACTCATTTGTTTTACGAACTTATAAATTATTATTTTTTATTTTCTTTTTATATTTGACATTCTAAATTAATATTTTTTAAAAAGTTTATTTACTCATAAACTTAACGAACCGAATTATATATATATATATATATATATATATATATATATATATATATATATATATATGTAATTCAATTTATTTAAATAGCAAAATTAACTGAATTTGATTGTTGAATCGAATTTCAAATTATATTCTTGTTAGTTTGGTTCGATATGATTTAATCTCTCCTACTTATATTTCTATGAATATATAGTGATGTCAATAAATTGGATTTTTTTTTTTTGTTTAGACAATTCAAATACAATAACACTAATACATAATATACATATTAAGTCTTCATATTTTTATGGCAAAATGGACAAAACACAATCATGCTCAAAGGGGTATAGGCGAGGTACAAGCAAACAAGATCCAGAGCAGACATGTGCATAATGAACCGCCCGTGTCATACTCTCAGGTCAGAAATGGTGTGAGATTTGTATGCAACGTGGTACCTTTATAAGCAAATGTTATTCAGAGGCCTCATTTCAAACACATCCCAATCTATTTTTAACTTGTATGCTACGTGGTACACAAGAATATATCACTTGAGATTTAGATGGAGTCAAAAAGATGATGAGTAAAATCAATAACGTCAAGAAAAAACAAATTACAAGTTGTAGTTGTAATCCATTAGTTAACATGACCAATCATTTTATCTTGTACTACAGGAGACATAAACGTTGTCTCATGTCAAGCATTGTCCAGAATAATTGTTTTCCATGTCATAGTAGTTCAGTGAAATGATATGTACATAATGTTAATACATACATGCATCTTAACAACCACAACCGAAACCACAAAACATTGAATCATGTATGTACCTTCGGCGCACGGAAAAAAAGTATGATTAATTCTTTTTCCAATAGTTACTCAACATTATGCTACAAATAAAATTTTTTTTGAGCGGCTAGGGATATTAAAATAGGTCCGACTCGTTGAACATATCAGTTTTATCTATATTTTTTTAGAGACAGATCAAGATTTCACGTCGGCACTCTTTATTGTGTTTGTAATGTTTTTTTGCAACGTAGTTTTTTATGAAAAAATTTACAATTTTTACAATGCAGAATTGTAATGTATGCAGATCCACCCACTCCGCTCTCACTTTGTGAAATAGACCAAAATTTTATATCTATATCTTTAAATATATCTGTTCCATATTTTTTATAAGTTAACATAGAAATGATAGATATATTTGTTTATCATCCCTAAAACAAGTCCTAAAGGGAGTTCAAATCATTTCTCTAAATTCATTCTACCAAATTATTGAAACTATTGTCTACTATTAGATGTTATTGAAAGGACTTCCACATGCTAAAAAGCAAAAGAAGTCCATAACTACCCCTTATGTAAGGCATCTTGTGTAAAGTTTAAAGTATTGTCTAAATTAAAATTCACATTTATTTTTTATTTTTCTTCAACTTGAATGTTAAAGGATTAATCTTACATATCCACTATTGCATTTCTCATTTCATAGTCGATCAAAAATATTAGAAAATTTCTTCATCCACCTCCTAACCTTCTTGCCCACCCCTAGTGAATTTATCACAATACCCCTTGTTTCGGAAGTTTATTTTCGAAACTGTACTTTTTTTCTTAAAAAAGGTGTTTTCGGAAATGTATCTCCGAAAACGTGTTTTTTTTATATAAAATATTGATTTCGGAGATGCATCTCCGAAATAAAGTTACTTTTCAGAAAATTTGGTGTTTCGGAAGTTCATCTCCGAACGCACCCCCCTTGGAGAATTCGGAAATGAACCTCCGAAAATATGTTTGGACAGAATAAAATGAAAAACAACAACAATTCGCTTTATTTAATCGGGTGAAGATTACAACGATAATATTACATAAAATTAAAGTTACATATTGTTGAACACGGGTAGGTGGGGATGAGAGAGTGGTGGGGAGAAAAAAAGGCTTCCAAATTTCAAAAGGTTTTTTTATTCTTTTAATAAAAATACGTACTACTGTAAGTAACAAATGACGGAGGAGGTGTAACCGGGGTCGGAACATATGACGGAGGAGGTGGATGTCCGGAGAAAGAAGAACCGGAGGTACGTCCACCGCGAGACAAAGGAGCCAATCAATGTAAGCTATAGTTTATCATTATCATCAGGGGACGTCATTACAAAAAATTGGGAAAAAAATCTTATTATTTTTAATCTTGATTTTTTAGAAATGACGTCCCCAGATGATAATGATAAACTATAGCTTACATTGATTGGCTCCTTTGTCTCGCGGTGGACGTACCTCCGGTTCTTCTTCCTCCGAACATCCACCTCCTCCGTCATATGTTCCGACCCCGGTTACCACTTCCAAAAACTAACATGATAAATCCAATACAAAAACACTGTGCGATACAATCCGAAATCAGAACAAAACAAAACAAAACACGTCAAACAAAACAAAAACATGTTATTCTGCCCGACGAGGGTTACAAAATACACATCAAACAAAATAAAAACACGTTATTCTTCCCGACAAGTGAACTCCTCCGAATGAAAATAATTATACCAATCCTCATCCCACTCAGTATCAGAACCATCAGCGTTGATCACGCCTGAAGGCTGAGCCTGCACGTCCGAGCCATGGACCCCCAGGGGACGAGAAGCAGAACCAGTCAAAAGCTTCTTCTTCTCCTTCACCTCCTTCACCTCCTTCACCTCTTTCACCTCCTTCTTTGAAGAACCCTTTCTTCCCTTAGTGCCCTCTTTAGAAGACGCAATCCTGCGTGCTGGTTGGTTGTCTGACATGTTCCTGTAAACAATTGAAAACAATTAATATGCATAGACAAAATAAAAAACAAAAAAATTTGAACTTCTGATACATTTCGGAAGTTCATTTCCGAAAACTAGGATGGAGGTGTTTTCGGAAATGAACTTCCGAAACACCCCCGCGATGGAGTTTTCTGCAACTTCCATGACAGACCCCTAAACCAAACTTCAAACCAAATCAAAATGCTTCTAAATAACCTAAATACTACTAACAACCTAACCATATATCATTTATGCAATTAAAACCCTAAATAACATGCATCACAAAACTAGATCTAAAAATTTCAAAACTTACAAAGTGTTAGGATTGAGGGCTTTTGAATGTTGTTTAGCAGTGTGATTGGAGCCTTGATGCAGCTTTGGAATTCTGTTTGCACAAATTTTCGCCTTTGCCACTTTTTGTTTTGATTTAGGGTAAATGATTGGGGGAGGGGGAGTGTTTTGATAAATCTGCAGAAATCGCAGTATTTCGGAAGTGAACTTCCGAAATAATGTTTTCGGAAATGAACTTCCGAAATAAGTCAATTTTTTCAAAAAAAAAAACGCTTTCGGAAATGAACTTCCGAAGCAGGGGTATTTTGGAATTTTCGCTGGGGGTGACCCCCATAGGGAGGTGGCCAAAGAAATTTTCAAATATTATTATAAAATAAAATATGGCAATGATTCAACACAAGTTACGGGAGAGATAGTCTATCTATATACATTATATAAATGTGATAAAGTATATGTGTCCTAGTTCGTGACCAAAATTGTTCAATCTTGGGTACCTTTCGCTTCTTACCTTCCCCACACGAAAAACATTGTTAATCAAAGAGACCCAAGATTAACAACTGTTAATTAAAAATTAAGGAATAATATGCAGCAGGTGTTGACAGTGGCAGGTAGAATCTACTCATAGCGGCCATCAACTGGACGGCATTAAGATGTTGACACAATAATATTTTATCGTAAAATTCAATTATTAGTTTCAAAATACTTTTAAAAACTATTTATTAAATAAAAAATATTTTTTGTTATTTATATAATTAATAGTTTACTACCTAAACTATTAGGACAAAAACGCCTTTTTAGGTCTCTAATTATCATATTAGGGAATACTAACATGGAAAATGACTGACGTTCAAGTTCAATGAACTTATTTTTCTTCTCCCACTTATTTTAATCACACCATATTAAAATAAGATAGCACTCCTAATACTAACTTAATCCCAACAGCAAAAAACCCAAATCCCATTTTTATTCTGAACAACAACCTGCCAAGTGCCATCCTTATCTGATCTCTCACATGTATTTTATTTGGCCATCTTTTATTATTTTTTAGGTGTGTCATTATTGAATTATAAGGCTATACTTTTTCTTACTAATTCTAGAATTATTGGCTAATGTTATAATGACTAATTGTTGTTTATTAGTTCTATAATCCCAAATTATTGGTTGAATCTATTTGAGATGGTTAGTTTTTATCGAAATTCAAATTGTGAGTGATCAAGATCTCATATCGATTAAAAATGAAAAAAAATGTTGAATTGCAAGAGAAATGACTTCAATCTTCAATGTTTTAAGATTTTGAGTGAATATATAACATGAAGATCTCTTAAATATTAAATATTTTTTCTATTGAAATTTTCGGATGCTCATTCTTTACATGTTTTTCTAGTTTTTATGAATTCATATTTAAGATATTAAGAATTATCGTGAAAAGTTAATATTGATATAAAATTGATTATACAATGGAGAATTATGTATATAGTAAATCAAGATTATTTTACAAAATATTGTTATATGTTAATTTTCTAGATTTCAATTTTAATTAATAAATCTTTTGGTGCAATTTTAAAATTCTTTGGTTTAGATAACAAGACACTTTGATGTCATATATTCATCCAAGATCTTGAGGCATTAATGGTTGGAGTTGAAATTCTGGTGACAGCAGACTCAGGGATGTCATGACATCTTATCTGACATTATAAAAACAGACAAGGTAGGAGTACAGTTAACAGTGCAAAAAAGCAATAAAAATACAACAGAATTGTTCACCCAGTTCGGTTCAACCAACCTACTCTGGGGGCTACCAAGCCAAGGATGAAGTCCACTATTAGCAGTATCAATTCAAAGCTAAACTCCCATTTTACAACTCCTCACTTAATCACTACCCAATTACCCTTCTACCTAGGTCCTCCCTAGATATGAGAAACCACTCTCACTCCCAATCATCGCAATGATGTCTAGCAGTTGACAACTCAGCCACTGCATCAACAACTCTTCACCAACATTCTAATCACACAAACAAGCATAACTTAGAGTTGCTTCAAAGCTTCCTCCAAGAACAATACAACACTCATTGCTTCACAGCTTCTGAGTGAGTAACATAAACCTCTTACCTACAGACTTCGAGGCACAGATCAGTGATCATCCCACAATTTGGGTGGTTGGCTTACATGGCTAACCCTAAAAACTACATCTTGTCAATACTCGGCTAGCTTCTCAAAACATGGTGACCTTCCCACAATCCGGGAGGTTCACTCTACAGACTCAGCCCTTAAAAACTACATTATTAAAATTACGGTCGGTACCAAACTTAGGTTACAAAGCTTCTATTTATAACCTATTCCCAACTAGATTTGGGCCTTCAAATCGTAACAAACTGACATAACAAACTGTTGCTAAAATTTCTCCACAATATAAGCTCCAAGATATTCTCCATAAATATCTCCATAAAATATGCTCCAAGTAACAACAATAAGTTGTTACACTTTTGCAACAGATTCTCCTATAAAATCTTTTCACATTTAGTTTCCTAAATGTTCTCCTTGATCTCCTTAGATATAGCTCCACATAAGATTCAATGTTTTAGGAATATTCTGTTTCTGTTATAACAGAATCCAAACTGTCAGCTCAAATACGATGTCACGACATCTTCTTCGACATGTTGTTCCAAATGTTGAAACATTTCAACACAACATATTTCTCCATTAAATAGAACTTCCATCTGCTTTCTCTTACAAGTTATAATTCTATTTATCATATTGCTGTTAAATTAGTTTTACCAAACATAAAGCCAATTCTCAAAAGCACTAACAATCTCCCCCTTTGACTTATTTTGGCTAAAACTAATTTACATAACCTTTGTATTACAGAAGCATAAAAAATACAAGGATTTAAACATTACAATTCAGTAGCAGCAATTTAGAAGTCTTTAGTAGTCACTGTTTATGATATTTCAAACTTTACAAGTGACAGTATTCAGTCTTATTTTATGATGTTGAAACATCATACTAGGACATCTTTCTGGCAGTTCCAACTCCAATGTTCTCTCTCTCTTTTAAGGATCCCACAGATCACACAAAGTTTCTCCCCCTTAAAAGTTGCTCTTCTGAGATAACATAACATAACCACTTCTCCCCCCTTTTAGCCATAATAAGACAAAGACTTTGTTGAATGATAACTCACTATAGCATAGGAAGCATAACATCACAGATATCATCTTCATAGAGAAGGAGAAAACTGAGGCCATGATGCACATGAGGAGGAAAATACTAAATGCTCCCCCTCAAACTGAGAACTATGCTACGACACAAATTGACACAACATCCTCTTTTAGAGCATAAGAGGATACTCACTAAGGGAAATTTAAACACTTGGATTATCCATTTACAGACATAGAGAATCAGACCTCTATATTGGATAATTCAGAACACAAGACAGTCAGTGTTCATGACTTTAGAATGATTCAATAACTTGGACTATCCATAGAGACAACAGGCCTCTATAGAATGACTTAGAGCACAAGAAACAATTTGTGTTCATGACTCGAAACAAGACTTTAAAATTGAAAAAAATCTTTACAAAACAACTGCAAAGAATGACCTCAGACTTAACAATGTCTGAACACTACCCTTATTCCCTATGTTTGTCACAAGTTGACAAACATAACCTAAATAGACTCTAAATTTACCCATATCCGAAAGAAGGACATGAGAGACTCAAACAATGCTCAAGAGAAAAATAAACAGAAATAAAAAAGTAAACGGAAAAGACTCTAGAAACCTGAGCAATTTAAATAACATACCTGTACTTTAACAAATGTCTTGATCAAGACACTACAACACGGAAGGGCTTTCACAGCGCTTTTTTTGGCCTTTAACAGCGCTTTAAAGCGCTGCCAAAGCCAGCGCTGGCGTAGGCTACGAAAGCGCTTTTAAAAGCGCTCTGGTAGACCCCCCCTTTAAGAGCGCTTTCCTGGAAAAAGCGCTCTGGTAGGACCCCCTATAAGAGCGCTTTCCTGGAAAAAGCGCTCTGGTAGACCCCCCCTTTAAGAGCGCTTCTTAGTAAAAGCGCTGGCAAAGACCAGTAAAAAAGCAAAAAAAATTAAAAAATTACGCAGCATACAAAAGCGCTTTTGGAAAAGCGCTCTGGTAGGCCCCCCTATGAGAGCGCTTTTTCCAGACAAAGCGCTCTCATAGGGGGGCCTACCAGAGCGCTTTTCCCAAAGCGCTTTTGTATGCTGCGTAATTTTTTAGTTTTTTTTGCTTTTTTACTGGTCTTTGCCAGCGCTTTTACTAAGAAGCGCTCTAGTATGTGGACCTTTAAGAGCGCTTTTTAGAAGCGCTGTAGTTGCTAAATGAGGTATTTTTATGTGCAGCCTATAATTTAATCCTCCCAGTCGACCTGTAATGTTTTCGACCTGTAATATTTTCGACCTGTAATATATTTTCGACCTGTAATATATTTTCGACTATATTATTTCAGCCATCAGTAAGACAATATATATACTAATATATACCATTATAATATCCAAAATTATATATATACATCATTACAAAATTATATATATACATCATTACAAAATCAACAATATTATAGTTCAAATCTGCATGAAAAATTGCTTAATATAAAATTGACACAATTCCTCTTTGATTTCTTCTAACTTTAGCTTCGAGTACCCAGCAGCACGGAATTCGTCAAGGTACTATAAAACAAAAACATAATATGAATAATATATTTAGGTAAATGTAATAAATTATATGAAATTATCTTAAGTTATAACTTTATACCGTGGGAGGAATCTCTAATTGATTCGCCTGAATGATTTCTTTCATAAACCTCAATACAAAGTATCCGCAGTCTGAACTGTTACGCTGTATCGGACACTACATAGAAAAACAAATAAGATTCTATATAAGTTGTCTTGTTTTACCAAGTAGCATAAATATTATAAGCAAATTTGTGAAAAGTAATGTACCTGCACTTCGATCCAGGTGATGTTGTTTGATTTAGTCCGGGATACCTGTGCGTCCCGTTGACTACGGAATACTTGTATTGATCTAATTAACAAATATATAAAAGCATATGTTTAGATCAATCCCACAAATAAGTAAATATATAAATATACACGAATATATATTTAGAACGATCCCACTTACAAATCAACGATTTCCTTCATGGCCGGATAATTGGTCCATTCACCCTTTACCGAATTCAGATAATACACGACTTCCCTTATCGGGTTGATAGCAAGCAGCAACCAGTGTGCTCTATAAATTAAAACAATAGGTTATATGAAAATATTGCTATACACTAAAGAAACAGAGATTAGATGAATAAAGAATGAGAAACTAACCCTACTGGTCGGGTATTATACGCCCAAAGATGCAGACATTCTGTATTGCCGGTGGACATGAATCTATCGACTAAGCGATGTCTAACAGATTCCGGATCCGAAACAATTTCCATTCCGCTGCAATGGGCGGAAGACACGAACCGGAATCTGTTAGACAATGCAGTCCCGCGCAACACTCTGTCATACAACAACCTTAAATAAAAACATAATAAACATTAGATTCTTTTTATTGAAAAGTGTAAATAAATTATATTGTGGGACTAATTAAATAATATATCGGATGAGTGAATATTACCGGATGTATGATTGCATATTACTGACGCCTAGTTGATCCTGGTCAAAAATCTCTTGCAAGTCGTCAATTGTAATATGTGACTTGAACTCAATACCGAAGACACTTTCATCCATATCGATTTCCCGTAAAGCACCATCCTTCATATCGGACATATCAACCATTGTTGCGAGTGTCGCCCGGTATCGAGGCACAAAAGCACCGCCTTTTCTTGCCGCTTGCTTCGGAGGACCACTGGGTGGTACGCTACGAACCTGCTGCGTCACTTGTTGTGACTCCCGAGCGGATGCCTAAAAATCATATAAGTTAGGTAAAATATAAAATCATGCATATTTTGATTCAGATTATATATTAACACTTTAAATGTACCTCTTTTAGCGATGCAACAGACTCCTCCTCCTGTAAAATCCCTTTACCCTTAATTGCGGGTTTTATAGGAGCAGTCTAAAAATAAAATGTAAAACATAATTAATAAACGGTTTAGAATTGACATTCGAAAACTAAATGATTCATAATCGTTTTCAATTTACCTCATCACTAATGGTAATGAGCTCCGAGGGCCATGCAACAAACGATCCTATTGCATCTCGCAGCAATGTCGTCTCTGAGACCATGTCAGGTACCGGTAGAATCGCATCACGATCTAATACAACATCCACCGATACTTTCAGGTGTCCATCCGGGAGCGGTCTGTGGTGAAGTAAATCTCCCGAAGTGTTGTGCACTTTTCCCTTGCCAACTAGTCGATAATTCGGTTCCGATAAGTATAGTTGGCAAGATGAAATGCCCTAAACCAAAAGTAAATATAAAGTCATTATCATTAATAAAATAGAACAGTTTGTAAGGAAAAAAACTTATAATTACCTCGGGAAATTTCTTTTGATAGTTGATACTAGCCTTATCACTAGTTTCTCTCACCGATGAAGTGTTGCACTTTTCTCTCATATACATATCTTTATCTCTTTGCAATTCAGAGACCTGTGCTTGCAATTCCTGCAACTTTTGCAACACTTCTTCATTGGTAAGATTTGATCTTCTCCTAGAACTCTTATAAAAAGAGGTTGGAGTCACACCATGACCCTTACCCCTCACCCGACCGGGATACTCGGGAGCATCTAGTACTCTACTAAGTACGCTCTCCTCACCGGTGGATGCCGATTGCGACAAGGTCTCCTGTAATTCATTTACATTTAAATAATTATTAGTGGAGATAAAAAGTCATTTATATATTAAAAAACATTTGATTTAATTAAAGACACAGTATTATACTTACACATTCAGTATAAACTCTCTGAACATCGGGATCGACAGCGTGATTCTTGCCCACACGAGCTTCCTTCCACAACACATGTACAGGAAGTGAAGCTTCCTCACTTTTAGTCTCCTCCAACTATGCATTGACACAAACGATAAAATCGTCAATTAAAACATGCACATGTAGACAATTAATTAAATCGAATTTCTATTTACTTACAATTTTATCCTCTAAGCGTGCATATCCCAAACGCCCTTTTTTGTATGGATACGCGGGTTTGGATGCTCTCTCCCTATTCGTGGCACTCTTTTTCTGAAAAGCTTCATCTCTTTGCTTTACAAACTCAGCCCAATCTGCTTCATCAATGAAGGTCGCATACTTTGTTGGCCGTCCCGGTGCAACTTCAAGAAATTTTCCATCTTTATCCTTAAGATAGGTGTTTGTCAAAAAACTTTTCCACCCTCTATATCTCTTGCCGGCCAAACTAAGTATGTAGCTTTTACGTTCATCTGGTATCTCAAAAGTCCTCTGCAAAAAGAGTACGCATAGTGTGTTAGTATAAATAATTTAAACAATTTATCGTCAAGATAATAACAACAATTAACCATATATGATATATACCTGAAGCTCTTCCCAAATCGCTTGTTTTTTCTCCTCCAATTCTAAATTTTTCGTCTTCGATTTCCAGGTAGCTATGGAGACTGGAATATGCATACGGACAAGTGTACCAATATAACTTGTCAACTTTGCAGAATTAGGACCAATTGGTTGTTTATCAGAATTCCATTCCAATCGGTATACTAATCCTTGGTCTCTATGTCGTATGATATCCCTCATAATAGTGATGCCTCGTGCAACCTCTTTTGCTTCAGTATCAGGTGGAGCATTTGTATCCGAAGCAACTCTTTCTTGTGAGTTTTCTTGTAAGTTTTCAGGTGGGTTTTCAGGTGGAGCATCTCTATCTGAAGCCATTGAACCTGTATCAAACAAACTAAAGCACATTAGTACACTATTAATAAGCTAACAATCTATACAAGTCAAATGGAAGTCAAACCATGCATGTACAAGTAAATCGGAAACGAAATCGGTACAAATCAAAATAAGCGTAAAAAAAGAAAGTTATCGGAATTGAACGAAATTTACATGGCTATGGTAAAACGTCGCCACGGACTCAAAAACAAAGTCGGTTTTCCGAAATTCAGACCCTAAGCCCGACTTTTGATTACGGGCAGAAGCAAAACCGATAAAAAAATAGTCCCGAAATGTAAAGATAAGTGCATGAGCAGCTCCGGAATCGTCAAAATAGTATAGTTACATGTAAAGAAGTCAACAAGCGGATACATGGTTCAAAAGTTATGTACAAAACGAGAATATGCACCAAATTGAATAAAACAAATTAGTCGGACTATGTATACTATTACCTTTATCACTAACGTCTCTTTCTTTTCTTGGTAGGTTTGTGTACTACGCGTCTCTTAACAATGCGGACGGTTGGATTGATCCAAATACCCTCATTATGATCATTTCTAATACAAGATTCATTCTCATTTTGATCGTTTCTTGTACAAGATTCAATGCCAACACCAATATCACCTTGATCTTCAATTTTTTCATCAACTATTTTGTTAGATAAAAGCACTATAGACCATTTCGTACTTGTCGGATCATTGACATAGAACACTTGTTTAGCTTGAGAGGCTAGAATGAAAGGCTCATCTTTGTACCCTACCCTATTGAGATCCACTTGCAAAAATCCTGACTTATCCATTCGTACGCCACTATTATTTTCAACCCACTTGCAACCAAATACAGGAATCTGAAACTTCGCGTAATCAAACACCAAAATGCGCTCGATAACCCCAAAATATGACAAATTTGCAAATTTCGGATTTAAGTCATTCGCACTTGATATGTGCATAGCTTCAGCTACCAAGGTAACACCACTATTTTGCATAGTACTTTTATCATCCTGTTCTTTGGTATAAAATGTGTATCCATTAATTGCGTATGCGCTATAAGAAAGTACAATTACAGATGGACCATAGGCTAAACATCTCAACCTTTCTGTTACTGAAGCAGGATCTGAACGATACTTTGAATAAATATGATCTCTAAACCACGATATGAAACTTCGATTGTGCTCTCGTACTATCCAGTTCTCATTTCTATTTGGATTTAAATCTCGGAGAACAACTTTGTGCATTTCAACAAACGGCTCAACCTCAATCTCATTGTGCAGAACATACAAGTGCACTTGATCCCGTTCGACCATTGATACTGTCACAACTTTATTTCCAATTAGCCTTTTTCCTTCTTTTTTTTCGACAATATGAGATTTGGGGAGTCCAATTGATTGAACATTTGACAGATATTCAGTACAAAACTCAACCGCTTCTTCAGCAACGTATCGCTCGGCAATACAACCCTCCGGTCGACTTCTGTTTTTCACGTACCCTTTTAATATTTTCATATAACGTTCAGCAGGGTACATCCATCTCATATAAGCTGGTCCGCACAGTTGTGTCTCTTTCACAAGATGAACGACTAGATGAACCATTATGTCAAAAAACGAGGGAGGAAAATACATTTCAAGATCACATAAAGTAACAACTATCTCATTTTGCAATGTTGGTAAGATCGCGGGATCGACCACCTTACTGCAAATAGACCTGAAGAAGAAACACAGCTTAGTTATTGCGCTTCTTACTTTTTCTGGCAGAATAGAACGTATACCTATTGGTAAAAAATGTTCCATTATAACATGGCAATCATGCGTCTTCAAACTCTTTAACTTGAGGTCTTTCATGGACACAAGTCTTCTAATATCTGAAGAGTAGCCTTCTGGAACTTTTACTTCACTGAGGAACTTACACAATGTTTTCTTCTCCTTTCTAGATAGAGTGTAAACAGCAGGTGGCAGATATGTTCGTCTTCCTTTCGTCACGGGCCCCAATTCAGTTCTCATCCCCATGTTTACCATGTCATTCCTTATGTTAACGCCATCCTTAGACTTTCCTTGTATATTGAGTAGCGTACCTATAACGCTGTCAAATACATTTTTTTCAATATGCATAACATCCAGGAAATGTCTTACGTACAACGACTTCCAATATGGAAGTTCAAAGAAAATTGACTTCTTCTTCCACCCACCCTTGACAATTGAATGTGCAAAAGGCTTGCCAAACTGAGTGCTCACATCTTTCACCTTTTCAAAAATTTGATCACCTGACAAAAAAGGCGGGGCTGTACGATGTTCGGCCTCTCCATTGAATGCTTTTCTCCACCCACGGTAGTGATGATTAGAATTTAAGAATCTACGATGGCCGAGAAAGACATTCTTCTGACAAAGCGCCAATCGTGTCGTATCGGTTTCATCTTCACAAACAGGACACGCCTTTTGACCCTTGTTGCTGTACCCGGATAGATTTCCGTATGCTGGAAAATCATTAATTGTTCCAAACAACATCGCCCTCAAGTTGAAACTTTCTTTCCTATACCCATCGTAAACCTCCACACCTCTCTCCCACAAAAACTTTAAATCTTCGATTAAGGGTGCCAAGTATACGTCTATGTCATTCCCTGGTTGTTTAGGCCCAGAAATTAGCATAGATAACATCATGTACTTACGCTTCATACATAGCCACGGAGGTAAGTTATAAATCATAAGAATCACAGGCCATGTGCTATGCGAGATACTTTGAATACCATGCGGGTTCATTCCATCAGTAGACAATGACAACCGAAGGTTTCTTGCTTCTTTTCCAAATTCAGGATATTCAGTATCAACTTTACTCCATTGTGGTGAGTCTGCCGGATGTCGCAACTTTCCATCAATAATTCTTTCACCTGCATGCCAAGTCAAGTGTCTTGAATCGGTCTCACTACGATACATGCGTCTAAATCTCGGAATTATAGGAAAATACCATAAGACTTTAGCAGGAGACAACTTTTTCTTATATCGAGGGGCACCACATTTAGGACACTCATTCAACGCTGCATACTCGTTTCGAAACAAAACGCAATCGTTTGGACATGCGTGTATCTTATCATAGCTCATTCCAATAGAAGACAACATCTTTTTGGCTTCATACGTTCGATTGGGAAGAACATTATCCTCTGGTAGCATATCTTTCATAAGGGCTAATAACTCTGTGAAACTTTTATCCGACCATCCATTGTCCGCCTTTAAGTTGTACAACTTTAACACCGCAGACAATCTTGTGAATTTTGAACAACCATCATACAACGGTTTCTCTGCATCACTTACCAACCTCTCAAACATTTTGGGACAATCCGCTAGATCTTCTTCCAGCGCTTCTGCAATCTCTTCGACACGATCACAATCGTATGTGTCTGTGCAATCGTCGTTTGAAGCATACTTCCTATTACACCTCGACCCAGCATTCCCGGTACTTTTCTCACCATGCATTGTCCAACATGTATAACTTCTATCAATTCCAAACCGTAGTAAATGAGATCCCAACTGATTCCCGTTAACCTTACCCCCGGCATAACAGCAACCCAAGCAAGGACACGGCATTCGAAGCGGGTCTTTGGAGTTCGCAACCGCAAACTCAACAAATTCCCATACCCCTTTCTCGTACTCTTTCGACAATCGGTTTGAATTCATCCATGTCTTATCCATGTCTTAATTAAGCTAAACAACAACGGTCAAACTTCCACTCTTCACAAGTAACCCCTATGGCGAATTCAATTCACAAAGTTAGTAAGTACCTCCTATATTAACTCTCTAAACACATAAAACTAATGTGTTTCTGTCAAAACGCAAAGTATAAACGGAATGAATCCGAAGCAATAAAACGTAACATATATAATCACACAATTTCAGACAAATTCATCATAATACCAGTAATTTGAGAAAGAAATTTACCTCGGATGTTACCGAACTCAAGAAAACGCCAAACGTCGAACTAGGCTGGGAAACGATCAAACTTTCACTATACACAAGTTACCCCTATAGCAAATTCACAAAGTTAGTAACCACCAAGACAAAATCGATTGAACAAAGGAAATCAACAATAGTTTGATGTGTGTACATACTCCTAAATATGTAGTACCAAAGTCAATGATACGAGCTCCAAAGAGATCCAAAGTTATCAATCCAGTCAGACCTATACAAGAAATTCAATTCAATGTATGATTATAATAAGAATGGGTGAATAGCTCATGATGCAGTTAATTAAATACACCACTACTAACACTACTAACACAAGACACACGATGCAGTTAATTAAATACACCACTACTAACACGAAGCTATAAAACTTTTTGCTCAAAAGCAAACCTTATGAATCATCCTTGTCTATATACATTAACTCACTCTTGTTTCATTCTTTACCTTCTCTCTTCCTCATTAATTCAACTCTCATAAGGTATATATTATTACTATTATTATATATTATTTATTATTTAATTTCTCTATGTGCTGTCATTCTCATACTTTACAGTACTTGGCATCCTTGAACAAGCCAATTTATTGTATAATATATACCATCACTCTCAATCTCATACACACACAACATATATATCATAGAGTTATTATATATAAATAAAAGTATATAATATATATTTTATCAAATTCCAAAATCTATATAGCTATGTATGTACTATCCATCTCAAACTTCCAGATATGTATTCATCAAATAGTTCCCTCAATGGAAATAACCTAACATTTTCCTCTAATTCAAGAAATACTCAAGTAAAAAACTCTTGTAGCTGCTGCAAGGCTTCATGAATCTAAGAGGAAATTCAATTAACAAAATGCTGTGTTTTTGAGTGTAATCTAACAGATTGAGAAACACATACACTTGTTTTATATCTATCTTGCAATTTTCTCTCTTAGAATATATTATTAAACACAACAATCTCATAATGAATCTAAGAGGAAAAGAAAACAACAAAGAACAACAACTGATATTCACAAATACTCACAAACATGAAGCCTTCCAGATATGAAAGCTATGAGAAGTGTGATACCTGGGTGGCGCAAAGCAAGTTGCTACCAGAGGAGAAGAGACGGAGACGAAACGATGGTGGTGGACGGAGGAGAAGAAGTTCGCGCGATGGTGGTGGACGGAGGACCGACGACGGTGAGGGGTGGGGTTTCTGGTTCGCGTGCAGAGAGAAAAAGAAAGAGAGAAAGTGAGAAACAGTAGAAGCGTGTTTTTGGTTTTAATTTTAGTAATAAGGCTACTAAAGCGCTTCTGGAAAGCGCTCTCATAGCCTGGGCTATACCAGCGCTTTTGACAAAAAGCGCTCTCATTAAACACCCCTACCAGAGCGCTTTTGAAAAGCGCTTTCGTTCCCCCCACGTTCCCCCCACCTACCAGAGCGCTTTTGTAAAGCGCTTTCGTACCCCCCCCCCTACCAGAGCGCTTTTGAAAAGCGCTCTCATAACCCCCCCTACCAGAGCGCTTCTTAAAAGCGCTTTCATACCCCCCCACTATTAGAGCGCTTTTTTAGCGTGTTTTTTAATTTTGTCTTTAGCGAAGCCTATGCCAGCGCTTTTCCTAAAAGCGCTTTCGTAGGGGTGCTGCTAAAAGCCAAATTTGGCGTAGTGAGAGAAGTTATTTGAAAAAGAACTACATCAGGTGAACTTGTGCAATGGTTGGAACATGCACTATATCAGAACAAGTGATATACACCATTAATACATGTTTTTAGATGATAATACAAAGAATGATCCTTGCTGGTTTTCAAGGAGAAAACATGTCTTGAGTTATATTCTGACATCTTGTATGATATTGTTCTTCTGGCTTAAAGATTAGTCTTTGAGAGACTTTCCATTTGATTAGAAGCAGAATAACATTGTCCTTGCTGATCTTCATACTCTCTTACCCCCCCTGAGATATACAAATTTAGGACATCTTTGATGTTCGTCCTTGAAGCACCCTTCATTTGGAATTTGTCACAGTTTCCAAATTTAGAATCTTCAGTTTGCTTGCTACACAAGATTCAGATTGCCACACTCTGCAACTTGAAGTAGAAGAAACTATAATTGTATAACCATAAATTAATCTTCAGCAGATAAGTCTGAACCTTATCTTTCTGGTGTCTTTAACAGTAGTGATGATGTATTTTCCTGTAAAGCTTTTTCTTCATCACATACTTCTTCTCTTCATACAGTTATTGCAAATATCCAGCTTCCATCAAGATATTTAACAGTATCAGTATGCTTCAACAAATACCATTGCCAAACTTCCTAAACTTATGAAGATAACAGTGTACATCAACATTTAGTTCACACTAGTCCATGAATTCTTCATACAAATACTCAGCTCCCGACAGAGTATAAGAATCTTGCATTTAGGTTGCATATATAATAAGTACTAAGTCTTTCGTCAAAGTACCTATCAGTTAGTCAATTAGAATTGACTACTCACACTAGATCATTCTGACTGATTACCTCTTCACACTTATATACTTTCCTCTTGGCAATAAAATATTAAATAACTGAAGACCTTGAGATGATGTTGTAACATCTGTTATGACATCATCCTTCATGGTTCTTGGTTAACATCTCTAACATCTAATTCATAGCACTTGGGGTGGAAACAATAGAGTGTAAATATAAGCAACATCTATAAATATCAAGGAATAGAATAACCAACATCTCAATAATCTTTTCTTCAGACTTTCATTCTGATTTAGAGATGATGGATGCCATAGTCTGTATCTATAGAGGAGATTCCCTCATTTAGGTTTCTGGAACAGACTTAGTTATGGCATAACACTGAGTTAGTCAAATTCTTCTGAGCCATCTGACTTCCTTGATTCTAAATAGCACTACCCTTTTTTGGATAATAACTAGGGTAGTCAACATTCGTGACCATATTTCACTGTGGTTTAGACACAGTATTTAGCTCCAACAACTGTTCTATGGTTATGAATGAAAATCCACATATCTGGTTCCTTTGATCAGAAGAAGATACCAGATATAAGCTCATCTTGATTTAAACATAAAGGATCAGAAAGAAATACATTCATGAGTCTTCTTTAGTACTGATCTTTTACTTCTAACCTCCCATAAAATAAGATTTGGAGTAGAAGTACATGTTTATCTTGTCCTGATCAACTTATAATTAGATGTCTCCTCTTCCAGGTCAGGAGTAGGTTCCAAACCAATGTACTCACACTACATTAGTTTAGCACCAGAACATTTGTTCTTCAACTGGTAGCTGCATACCAGTACTAAAGTCCCAACATCCAGTAGGACATCTGTTCCTCCTTCTAGGAACACTCCAGCCTTGAAACTCTTCAAGGTTCACACTTGCAGATGATTATGAATATCATTGATCAGTTGACATTTATCAGCTCTAATAAACCATGCCATTATGAATGCACTTGAGAGATTACTCAAGTATATTTGACACTTTAATTTTAGATGTAAGGTTCTGCCATAAATTCTGTTAAATACCCTAGGATACTCCTTTACTATAGGGTTTTTGTCAAAGGCTAAGCAGCGGAAAATAGCCATTCTTCAACAAAATTCACAATACTTACTCCATAATCCACTTGTAAGCATGACACATAGGGATTGAAAATAAATCAACCCTACAATCTTCTTGCTTCTTTAACAAGCTACATTCTAGACCCTACTCCAAACATCAAATCCTGATCATAATCCTTAATTACAGAGGTTACCTTATCAGAGTCTTCACTCCCGCATGAACCTTTTGATAATACTATTCTCCGTGTATAATGATTGAACAATACAATCCAAAGTCTTCACTCCCGCATGAAGTTTCTAAATTTTATATTCTTGTCCAAGCATCATTATCTTCTTTCATCAAGAAGGTACAATGGCTCTGGTCAGGTTGGTATAGTCTTCCACAAATAGGTCCATCCTCCACTTCAAGGGACCATACAATATGAACACTCCTTGTTCAAACAATCTTCTACCTTGTACACAACTAGAAAGTATCCCACTTGCATCTCATCCAGAAACAGACATGATGCCTGCTCTGATACCAATTGAAATTCTGGTGACAGCAGACTCAGATGTCATATAAGGATGTCATGACATCTGATCTGACATTATAAAAATAGAAAAGGTAGGAGTACAATTAACAGTGCAGAAAAGTAATAAAAACACAACAGAATTGTTCACCCAGTTCGGTTCAACCAACCTACTCTGGGGGCTACCAAGCCAGGGATGAAGTCCATATTAGCAGTATCAATTCAGAGCTAAAATCCTAGTTTACAACTCCTCACTTAATCACTACCCAATGACCCTTCTACATAGGTCCTCCCTAAATATGAGAAACCACTCTCACTCCCAATCATCGCAATGATGTCTAGCAGTTGACAACTCAGCCACTGCATCAACAACTCTTCAACTACATTCTAATCACACAAATAAGCATAACTTAGAGTTGCTTCAAAGCTTCCTCCAATAACAATACAACACTCATTGCTTCACAGCTTCTGAGTGAGTAACATAAACCTCTTACCTACAGGCTTCGAGGCACAGATCAGTGACCATCCCACAATCCGGGTGGTTCACTTACATGGCTAACCCTATTAACTACATCTTGTCAATACTCGGCTAGCTTCTCAAAATATGGTGACCTTCCCACAATCCGGGAGGTTCACTCTATAGACTAAGCCCTTAAAAACTACATTATTAAAATTACGGCTGGTACCAAACTTATGTTACAGAGCTTCTATTTATAACCTATTCCCAAGTGGATTTGGGCCTTCAAATCATAACAAACTAACATAACAAACTGTTGCTAAAATTGCTCCACAATATAAGCTCCAAGATATTCTCCATAAATATCTCCATAAAATATGCTCCAAGTAACAACAATAAATTGTTACACTTTTGCAACAGATTCTCCTATAAAATCTTTCCACATTTAGTTTCCTAAATGTTCTCCTTGATCTCCTTAGATATAGCTCCACATAGGATTCAATGTTTTAGGAATATTATGTTTCTGTTATAATAGAATCCAAACTGTCATCTCAAATACAATGTCACGACATCTTCTTCGACATGTTGTTCCAGATGTTAAAACATTTCAATACAACATGTTTCTCCATTAGATAGAACTTCCACCTACCTTCTCTTACAAGTTATAATTCTATTTATCCTATTGCTGCTAAATTAGTTTTACCAAACATAAAGCCAATCCTCAAAAGCACTAACAGGAGTCATTTTTTTATAAATCTAACATTTGCTAGAACAAGATTTGTTCTGACCAATATTCTTGTTTTGATGATAACAATGTATATGAATTTTGTATAAGACAATGTGGTACTCTAATCCTATGCATTTTCCATTTCAGGAAATATATAAGGAGTATGCACAATTCAGCGCTAAGAAGCACTGACTCAGAAGGTTCAGGATTGCAACATCAAAACATGCTCTCGCAAGACATCAGAAGATGGTCAAGCAGAATCAGAATATGGTCTATGAAGCATCAGAAGAACATGAGATCAGAAGCAGAAGCAATGAAGTTCTTATGGTATCACGCTAAAGCACTTCAAAGTCAGAAGACAAGAAGATGCTCTGCACCAAGCTGTAACTCTGATTCTGATTATTCAAACATTGTATTCATAAATCTAAGATCAGAAGTTAGTACTAGATGACAGGCTATTAAGTCTAATCTCTGACTGACAAAAGGAACGTTAGAAGCTACAAAAGGCAAAGTCAGTAAAAGCAGAGAAAAGCATGGCTCGAGGTAGTTGACAAAACAGTGAAAACGTTAAATGCAAAGTTGTCCAGTCACGCAACGCATTAAATGCAGTTCAATGGTCATCTTCTCAAAATTCCTATAAATATGAAGTTCTAATCAGAAGCAATTATGAACAACTCTTGGAATAATACTGAGACGCTGTTGAAATCAAAACTTGAGAACTTCATCTTCAACCTCACAATCTATTGTAATATTTAGTGAGTGTTAAGCTTAGAACTTAAGAGAAATATCACAGTTGTGATTATAGCTTTCTAAGAAGCAAATTCATACTCTTGTAAACATTTATTTTACATTGATTGTAAAAGGTTCCTAGAGTGATCAGTGAGATCAGTAGACTCTAGAAGACTTAGAAGTTTCTAAGTGGTGATTTCCTAGAGTGATCAAGTTGTGATCAGTATACTCTAGAAGACTTAGAGTGTTTCTAAGTGGATAACCATTGTAATCAAGATTGATTAGTGGATTAAATCCTCATTTGAGGTAAATCACTCTAAGGGGGTGGACTGGAGTAGTTTCGTTAACTACGAACCAGGATAAAAATATTGTGTTCATTATTTTTATCTTAAGAGTTTTTAAAGTCACACTTATTCAAACCCCCCCTTTCTAAGTGTTTTTCTATCCTTCAACATTTACTCCAACTTTAATCGATGTGAGACTTTAACCAATAATCATTATCATAAGTGCGAGTACCCATTTCACCAACCTTAATTCACACCAGGATCTCACTTTTGCTCCTCTTACCGAGCCTAACCATAACTCTAACACCAATTATTGAAATTAATTTAATAATTAATGGATATAAGGTATGCTTGAATACAAATTTAAGATTGCGGAAGCGAAACAAGCACATGAGCATGCATACGCACAACCACATGATCTACCACATGTTGATCTATTAAAAATTATAGAAAATATTTGAACAACTACAAAGAAAAAACATTTTAGGCAGAGACAATGGTAATGCTGAAACACAAAAGTGTAGAGATAAGTGACTAGCACTTGTTGGCTTGTGGATCTTCGTCAATTGGTATTCTTAATGCCTTGAAACTCTTCAGATGTGGAGAAGAAATAATATGTTTGCTCCACGGTATATTGGGACCATAACTATATATAGAGTGATGACTAATAGGGGTTCTCATTATTCAAAAAATGAAACACTCTGACATCCACTTATATTTGAGTTGATATCTAACTAATTAATTGATTAATTAATTACTACTAAATAAAAATATAATTATCTTTTTTAACTTTATTTGATCACTTATCAAATTAAGAGCCTTAATTGATTAATTGATCAAATAAAGTTTAAAAGGTTAATTAAATTTTTATTTAGTAATCAATTAATCAATTAATTAGTTGGATATGAGCTCAAATATGAGTGGATGCTATGATGATTGATGACCCATTTCAGAATATTGAGAATTCTAATTGGCCATCACTCTCTATATATATATAGACTATAGTCACCAATATACTTACAACAAGCATATTATCTCTTCTCCTCTTCTGAAGAGTTTCAAGGCATTAGAAATACCAGTTGAGGAAGATTCACAAAACAACAAGTGCTAATCATTTATCTCAAAAAATTTGTGTTTCAGAATTACCATTGTCATTGGTTAAAAAACTTTCTCTTTGAATCTATCTAAATGTTTTTATAATTATTAATATATCTATGAGAATTGGATCAAACTCTATTATGTCGAAGGATAGATTTTGGTTTGACAAAGAATATGCATGAGGTCGAAGCTTGTTTGCATGCTGCTGTCGATGACTTACATACTGTAGTCGATATGTGTTCTAGTATGTGGGTGTTGAAATGATAGGATTTTAGTATTTCAAATTGAGTCTGTTTGTAATGTCAAATTATTTAAGTTAGCTTGTAACCTAAGTTAACTTGTAATGGGTATTTGTGAAAAAACCCATTAATTTAGTATGTTAGGTTTATTATAAATAGCATACGTGTCTCTCGTAATTGCATACTGCAAATTCTAATTTAGGGTGAGAGAGTTATTTGTTATTCTTGTAACACTTGTAATCTTGATTCAAAGAGAAAGTAAACAATAACATTTATAATCAATTTCTTTTTATTCTTCTTGATTCCCATCATGTTCCCTATTATACTCCGTTCTTGACACCGTTTTCATAAAAATTTGGTAAGATTCTATTTTTATGAAAATTTTAAATATTAAATATAATTGAAAAGATTCAATAAAGTGCTCTATATACGGAATTATTAAATCTTATGCGTTAATTAAATCAAATGGTTGATATTGACAATTCTCGACTCTCATAAAAGATATAAATTCTCACCGGATATGCTCCTTATTTTGATATTGACAGTTCTCGTTTCTCGTCAAAGATATAAATTCTAACGGGATACGCTCCTTATATATATATATATATATATATATATATATATATATATATATATATATATATATATATATATATATATATATAACAAACAGACAATAGGGGTGGAAATAGGCCAAACCGATAACAGGGGCCTACAAGCTAGCCTATATAGGCTAGGCCTCATGCCGTAAAAGAAGCTTTTTAAGCCTATGAGGCCGCCCTATTTAAATAAATATGAATATTTTTTATTATCATTATGATATGTTTTATACTTTGAATTAAAATACATAAATAAAATTTGGTTATCTTGAAGAACTTGTGAAAATAAGATGAAAATATCTGATGAACAATGTTTTCATAAGTTCTCTTAAACAAATAGTCTCATAGAACTTATGCTAAGAGGTAAGTTAAAATAAATCAATGCAAATAAATTTTTAGTCTTTTGGTCTTTTAGTTATTTAGTCTATTTAAACATTATTTTAATTGCTTATATACATATGTCTAAAACAAATAGGCTTTTATATAGGCTAACAGGCTAACCTGGCCTTCGAAAATGCCAGACTCGGGCCTAAAAAATAAGCCTACGGAAGGCCACAGGCCATGCTTAGGCTTATTTTTTTTTACAGGCCAGGCTTAGGCTTGGTAAAGCCTAACTCGGCCCAGCCTATTTCCACCCCTAACAGGCAATAAGGTGTGTCAATTCATATTAGAGCTGTCAAAATGGACTAGCCGATATGGGTCGCCCGTAAGACCCGAAAAATCATAGGCCTTGGGCTTTAAAATTAGAGCCTATATTTTTCAGGACCTTTTTAGCGCAGCCCTGAAAAGCCCGCTACCCATTTAGGTTAACCCATATGGGCCATGTGTAGTCCATTAGGCCCGCATAATTAAAAAACTTAAAAAATATATATTAATATTTATATTGTCTTACTCCGAATAGCGCATTCATTTTTCTCACCTCACTAAATTTTATCTATACTCTATTCAATCTTTCTCTTTTAAATATCATACATTAAAATAATCAACATTATTTCATCGTATTATATTAGTATTTCTCTTATGTTAACTATTCAAGTATTATTTTATACAATTTAGACATATATTGTATTTAGAAACACATTAGTCTTTATAAGAGATAATATAGTACTTAAAAAGGTATATGTTTAAAATAATATAATTTTTAATTTAATTTATAATAAATATTATGGAGTTTTTATTTTAATTTTTTTAAATAAAAAAGCTCATTTAGGGCCGGGTAGCCCGAAGTCCATCTAGGGTCGGGCTCGGGTAGTAATTCTAGAGCCCATATTACACAGGGCCTTTTTGACCTAGCACTAAAAAGCACAAGGCCCGTCAGGACTGTCCGATTTAGAGCCGGATAGTCTATTTTAACAGCTCTAATTCATATGTAATTAATTGACACTTGATTTGTCTCAACCTCTAATTATTCTTTTTAGTATGTTTATTATATTTTTAATTTTAATTTATATATATATATATATATATATATATATATATATATATATATATATATATATATATATATATATATATATATATATAAAAGACGTATCAAATAAGAACTTTGGTTATAATGAGAATTGAGAACTTTCAATACTAACTTTTGAATTTGAATTAATGACTCAAATTTACCTAAACCCTAAACCAAGTGTGTCATCTACTCATTCTTCATCTTTAAATAATAAAATTAACTTTTAAAATAATATTTATCTTTCTAAAAACACATTATTACTATACACGATTCTTTGCCTAATTATATTTCATGTGCAAAATCCACCATCTAATAGGTTAATTATGATAAGAAAATAAAGACAATAATCCCTGTAGAATATTCTGTCATTCAATTGAAAAGAGAAGCTTGTTGGAAGTTTTGTGTTATGTCTAATTGAGGTTAGGAATTATATATGACAAAAAAATGAGTCAAGTGTGTTGGAGGTTTGCTGTTGTGTCTCATTGAATGAACTTTAGTGCCATATTTGTATAAGTCAAGAGCAATGGACATGGCAATTTTGTGGCATCATCTCCCGCAATAAAACATTTTATTATTGAGTTAAATAATTCTTGAAGCCTGCAAAATATATAAAGACTTTAGATAAAGATTAATGAACATTTTATTATTGTGTTAACTAATTGACAGTGACAGTGCCTCCGATTTCTAGGTATTTGGCTTTATCGATGCATATTCGGGTATAGTCAGATAAGAATTAATGAACCATAGTGATGGATATTATTTTCTCCGAGTAAATAAGTCTAAAGTTAGAGGTTTACATCAATGATGTAGTGGTCAAAACCTTATATGACGGGCGACACAGCGAATATTTGAGAGAAACTTCAGACATATGAGAGGAAATATAATGTGTTTGAACCCAAACAAATGCTTGTTTAGGCTATAAGCTAGAAATTTTTTGGACTTCATAAGGAGAATTTGAGGCAAACTTAGGTAAGTGTTAGATAATCACAGATTTTCGTAAAGGAAGTGGAGCAGTTATCTCTGAAAGAATAGGATTTGATGGGAAGAATCGCAACATTATCATGAAACGTTGATACCTTCCTATAATGATCAAAATACATGACAAGCCTATCAAAGAATAGTTCATTTTATCAATTATTTATCAATGATTTTTTTAAATAATTTTATCAATGATTTGTTCATAAAGTATATATTTCTCATCCCATATACTTCGTCATGACGGCAATTAATTAATAATAGGGATGGCAAGCAGACTCAAAATTGCAGGGCTTATGAGCACCTGAACCCGAGTCAGCGGGTAAAAATCCGAGTTGACTGGGTTTGAGTTCGGGTGTCACCCAATATTTTGGGTGCGGATTTGGATAATGTGAAACTCGCACCCGAAATCACATCCGTTTATGATTTGTTCATAAAGTATATATTTCTTGTCCCATATACTTCGTCATGACGACAATTAATTAATAATAGGGATGACAAGCAGACCCAAAACTGCAGGGCTTATCCGCACCTGAACCCGAGTCAACGGGTGAAAACCCGAGTTGACTGGGTTTGGGTGTCACCCGATATTTTAGGTGCAGATTTGAATAATGTGAAACTCGCACCCGAAATCACATCCGTTATATATATATATATATATATATATATATATATATATATATATATATATATATATATATATATATATATATATATATATATATATATATATATATATATATATAATATATATATATATATATATATATATATATATATATATATATATATATATATATATATATATATATATAAATATTTTGTGGAAAGCTGTAGGAAAAATGTATTTTGTTGCGGGTTCGGATTTGGGTGTAAAAATCGGAATCAGACGGGTGTGGACGTGGGTGTTATTTTGCCACTCGAACAGCTTTTGGATTTGGGTGTTGATTTCGGATGCGGGTTTGAGTAGTGTGAAATCTGCACCGACCCGACTCGTTGTCATCCCTAATTAATAAAAAAAAACAATACATTATGAATGAAAGTTTATTTATTTGTGTACACAAATATATATATATATATATATATATATATATATATATATATATATATATATATATATATATATATATATATATATATATATATATATAGGGCATATCATATGAGAATGACTTTTTTATATGAGAATGTGAGAATGAATCTGAACCATTGAATTTTAAAATAAATGGTGGAGATTATGGGTGAATCTTTTTTTTCTCTCTCCTATATTTTGAAATAAATGATGTAGGAGAGAGAAAAAAAAAGATTCACCCATAATCTCCACCATTTATTTTAAAATTAAATGGTTCAGATTCATTCTCATATTCTCATATAAAAAAGTCATTCTCATATAATATGCCCTATATATATATATATATATATATATATATATATATATATATATATATATATATATATATATATATATATATATATATATATATATATATATATATATATATATATATATATATATATATATATATATATATATATATATCATACAATAGAATAAAGCTAGATGAGTATTTTGGCAAGTTTGCCATTTGTCAAAAAAATAGAGCGCTTACTATATTTATATTTCCTATTTATGGAAATGTTTCTATTATTATTAATATTATAATTAATTAATATTTTAATTATTATTTTCAAATTGTTTAAATTTATTATATTTAATGTTGTGCCAATTCACATTCAATTTTGTTTCTCTTTACATGGGGAAACGTTTTACGCTGCAAAAATACACGAAACGGTTCAGCTTCGACATCTTTTTCCAATTAACATCCAATTTCTTTTCTCAATGCAAACCCTTCAATTCTCATCCTCTCTCCTTTTATACCTCAACCACGAAGCCAACACAACTTTCGAATGCACATCGACGGCATGTTGCCTCGCCGGTCGGAGATACCGCCGGAAAAATTTAATATCCGGCATTAGGTAAACACAACCCATCTCTCTCTCTCTACCGTATCTGCTATGCAAATTTAAGAATGAGATTTTTGAAGAATATCTGTGACTGCAAATTATTTGTTAGTTTGGTGTTTTGAACGGTCAAGTTCTTTATCTATAACTGTGTTATTGGATGTTTCTTTGTTCATTTTTTAGGTAATTTCAAGTATATACTGAACCCATCAATTTGATTGAATTTGCTATGATACTTTGATTAGGTTGAAAATTTATGTGCTTCAGTAGAAGAGTGGACAGTTGGTAGAACCGAACTCACCTCACTCATGGATGTGGAGAGGAGATATGGTACACATTTTGATCTACAAAGCTTTGTTTTGCCTTAATTTTTTCACTAAATAGTATTTTCATGTTCTTTGCTTTACTGATTTTTTTATTTTAATTGTTACAATTTGGAGTTTCTACAAAATCACAATGTCACATTTGAGTATACTGAATTGTATTGACTGGTTTTTATTGGCTTATAAAATTTTTTCATTGCAAAATCTGTAAAATATAGTCCATTATTTGACAACAAAACTTGAGCTGGTACATATTGTGAATTAAGATGGAATTTTAAGTTTTCATATAATGGAACTTGAAGGTTTGGATCTTAGTGTATGGAGATTGTTGATTGTGAAGGTTTAACCGGAGCCCCATTTTTATGGTGATGCAGTTTGGCGGCAATCAATGGAAAGTTCGACTGGATCAATATCATCACTATCTGCTGGATTGGGACCTAGCGAATATGTGAGCGGATGCATTAAAACTTCTTTGACGGTGGTTTTGGCTCTCATCACTTATTTGCTGCTCATGGTTTCACTTTATGCATAAGAGCAAAAGGTGAGAATAGACACTAATTGGCAAGAGAAAAAAGCTTTCCTGTTATTTGTTCAGGCTGCACATGTTAGAAGTTTTAGGAATATCAAATTAGGTGTTACTATCGATATAGAACAAAAAGTGATCAATATATTGCTTCTCCTCGATTTGATTGTTTTCAAATATGTATATTTGCTTGTCTGTTTGAAATTAAAGCAGACCGATTTGAAAGAGATTTGTGTTTAGTTACAATTACAATTTTCTTCAAATGTGTAGCTTTGTTGGTCTGTTTTTACATAAGCGTTTTATATATGCTATTTCTATAACAAAAGATACATAAAGTCGAGCAATTTTTATATAAGCTACAAGTTATTTTTAGAAGTATTGCTTCTTCTCAGTCATTAATTTCGAATTTAAAGTAAGAAGATTTGCAAGATATTTGTGCATGGTTATCGTTTTTGTTAATGTTTGAATATTTGGATTGAATAATTGCATCTTTAACAAAAAGAAGTTCATTCTTAATTTCTATAGTGCTATAGTGCAGTAAATCCATATTAGTATGTCAAAACCTGCGAGTTTAGAAAAATTGAAAGAGTGTATTGAACGATATTCTTAAGGTGATAATAACTTTGTAGTTTTTTCTTTTGTACAAAAGTGTAGTATGAGTTAAGGAAAATTTATAATATATGAATCATATTTTCATCCTTTGCAAGGTTCATACCCATTATATATATTGGTGAACTGTCACAAATGTCTGATAAAAGTAACATTGAATCAATATAAATCTTATGATCTAGATAGATTATTGCATAGTGAATGAGTTAATATCACAATTGTTCATAGAAATACCTTTTGGACAATGTGTACCTGAAGAGACCTTAGCTCATAAGTTATCATCATGAAGACTAATGTTTCGTTTTTGAATCCGTAGGAGTGTTATGTAAGAAATCCTGGAATGAGAAACAGACCTCAAAAACTAATAAAACTAATAAAGTTAATAAATATGTGAATTGTTGTTGTGTTGTTTTTTTTAATATTAATTATATTGTGATCCAATGCATTGAGGTATTTAAATAATTTTATATTTTTAATTATTTATAAATATTATATATTTAAAAATAAATATTAAATAATCAGAAGGGATTTTTTTTATAAAAAAGTTAAATATTGAATAATGATAAATGAAAAAAATCATCTTAAAAAAATTTTTAGGTTGTATTTTAACATGAAGAAGAAAAAAACAATACCATATATTTATAAATGGTGAAATTAAATCAGTCAATTAAGCATGATTTATTTTATTAATTTATGAAAAACACATGAGACAATTCTGATTAGTGAATACACATATTTTACATGTCTCCCAATATTTTGTTTCCTTTTCATATTTTATTTTTCCAAAATGTAACTCACACAATCTCTCTTCATTTCAAAAAATATAAATAAATTAGATTCACATAAACACACAAGTAATATCATTATTGCATACACCAATTACCTAAGCTGATAAATTAGATTTACAGAAACACACAAGTAATATCATTATTGCATACACCAATTACCTAAGCTGATTAATATGATTACCACATACACCAATTAACTATAAAAATAGGAAATTGTTAGAATTTAATAAAATAACATGTGTATTTTAATTTGGTCTTTGTTTTTTAAGCTAATTAAGCTAATTAAATTATTTAAAAATAATAATAAAATAATAATCAAACATTTTAGAATCTCCTTAGTGCTCCTTTTCCCTTTTATCCCGTGCCTCGCACGGGTTTACACACTAGTATATATAAGGGGACAACTTCTCTACCCATCACAAAAAGATGGGTAGTGTACATTCCACCAATCAGATGACACCATTTAATTTTTATGTATTTAATTATTTATCATATAAAATAATTGTTTGATGTTTTCAATGCATTTTACACTAAAGGTAACCTTACCCACCTTTTTGAGGTGGGTAAATAAGAATTCACCATATATAAAGTATAATACTTTTCCTTTTGTCAAAAGAATTACTATATGAAAAACAAGTGTAAACAGTTGTTTATGGACAAACCACAGTGTATTAATTGAATTGGTCTCTTTTGTTCATTATCTTCTCTATTTATCTCTATGAATTTCTATTATCAAAAAGTTTGGTTGATTTGATTCCTTCCACAGAAGTACAATTTGTGGAATTTGGTAGATGGATGTGAGAGCCAGACAACATTTTTTTTGGATACCGTTAATAGTTGGATGAGACATTTGTGAAAATTATTGGTTCTATGTGTAAGATCATCGATCATTCATATTTTTCTATGGCATTATTCGTCGGCACTAAAGTTTATATTCTAGCACAGATTTGTTGGCAAACTCTATTGGCAATGGCATACTGTCTCCACAGTAGCGATTTTGGTATATCTCTATGGAAATTTTTAGTTAGAGCAAACGCAGATATGTTTATATTTGGTGGTTTCTCTTTTCGCCAATGTTTGTTAGTTTCTTGGTTTATAGAAGGACAAAAGAAGAATGATCTACAAAAAGACAATAACTAAGAGTGTATCTAGTTTAAGATTTGTTATGATGCGTTCTATTATGTTTTTTATTTATTATGGTATATATATACTCCCTCTACCCATTATTATAAACAAGAAAAATATTAATCAGCGCTCTTAGGACAATGATTAAGCATTCTAAAATAGTAAATTTATCTTGGTAATCTACGTTGTCTTGAAAATTGAAATATTAAATTTTCTATAACATATTTTCTTTTTTTTTGGGATGCTTAACCATTGCCGTGAGGGCATTGGTTAGCAAAATTCTATAAACAATTATGAGAAAAGGGGTGATGCAGTGACAGTGTAAAATATTTTTACACTGTCAACCAATCACCACCCATGTATTCAATTAAATTATTTTTTTATTAAAAAAAACTTAATGACATGACACATTTATGATTTTCTATTGGATGACAATGTAAAATAATTTTACACTGTCAGTGCACTACCTTTTAACTCAACAATTATTCTCTTTTTAGTTTCATAATAAATGTATCTCATCTTTTATGTAGACTAGATACATTTATTATTCAATGAATCTAAAAAGAAAATATTTGCTTATAATTTCGGCCGGAGGGAGTATATATTAATATTATATAGCATTTGCTAACATAGACCCATTTGATTTTATGGAGGTCTATTTTAACAACATGCACCTTATGATGCTTTTAATTATTTTTTAGTTAAATCTTGCTAAAACACACATTCATAAAAATACGTTGGTGTATTTTAGCAAACCCCGCCGAGTTTTGCTAAAATACACCCACTTATTTTTTATGAAGGTTTTAGCAACATGCACCTTAAGGTGTATTTAACTATTTAGTAGTTAATGCTTGCTAAAATAAACCTTCATAAAAACAAGTGGGTCTACGTTAGCAAACTCGTATATATATATATATATATATATATATATATATATATATATATATATATATATATATATATATATATATTATCTCTCCATATTTAATTACTTATTAATTTTAACCATTAGATCGAAAAAAAATCAATGGTCATGATAAAGAGTAAGTCTTGATAATTTATTCTTGGAGTAAGAATATCCCTTATATATATATATATATATATATATATATATATATATATATATATATATATATATATATATATATATATATATATATATATATATATATATGACATAGATAACACGATTTCTATAATAATAAAATTAAATATTGTTTAAAAAAAAAAAAGTGGAGTTACTAGGTTAAATGTAAAATCTTCTAGAAACAAGAGACGTGTTTGGTCAATCCAATACTGGGGTTGTATTTGGTCAATCCAATACTACTATGTTTCTATAAAAAAGAACATATCTGAGATTATTTTCATAATATTCAACAATTTTACACCAGCATATATGTGTTGGTGGCATCTCTGTTTGTTAGAAAGCTGAATATAGTTATCAAAAATGGATATAAGTAATTTAATATATGAAAAGGATGGTTTGGGTTACATTTTACAAATTAATATAAAAAATAATAAAAAAATATGATATCTCTAGAATATTCTGTCATTCAATTGAAAAGAGAAGCTTGTTGGAGGCTTTCTGTTATGTCTTATTGAGATTAGGAATATATATGACAAATATGACTCAAGTGTGTTGGAGGTTTGCTGTTGTGTCTTATTGAATGAACTTCAGTGCCATATTTGTATAGGTCAAGAGCAATGGACAGTGAAATTTGCGGCATCATCTCCGGCACTAGAACATTTTATTATTGTGTTAAATAATTCTTGAAGCCTGCAAAATAGATAAAAATTTTAGAGATATTAAAGGAATTAATTAAGACTTATTTTTTTAAAAAGCATATATGATCGAATAAGTTGAATATTGTTTCTCATGGATCAAATGCTCCAGCAGATGGATGAATCTATAGTTAAATAATGGTGGATAATTAATTGAATTGACACTCCTATTTTAAATGACACTTGTTTATAGTTTTTTACTTTTGAGTTGTGAAAAGAGAGAATAGTTGAGTTTAGAGACAACTTATTCAAGATATTTATATAAAAAAACAAATATTATTCAAAGTATACCATGTATTTTGTTGAATTATTCAAACTATATCGTGAAGTTTGAATGACCACAAATATTTTTACTAAACAATAAATATATCTAAGAAAAGTATTTATAAGAACATGTGTCAAAGAACATTTGAAGTCTTAAATTGACCAAATATACTGCATTGAATTGAATGAGACTGTAAAATATAGTTTTACATTATCACCTAATCAAACTTTATCATTTAGTTATGTCATATCATTAACTTAAAAATTACAGTATGATGTAGCAGGATACATGATGGTTATTGATTGATAGTGTAAAATTATTTTACACCGTCGATACATATCTGATATTCTCTCTCTCTCTCTCTCTCTCTCTCTCTCTCTCTCTCTCTCTCTCTCTCTCTCTCTCTCTCTCTCTCTCTCTCTCTCTCTCTCTCTCTCTCTCTCTCTCTCTCTCTCTCTCTCTCTCTCTCTCTCTCTATATATATATATATATATATATATATATATATATATATATATTCAGACTGATAGAAATTATCATCAACCGATCACTCAGAAGGAGTTGTCATTCATTTAGAACGTTCTCAATGAAGGAGAACTACCCTACAGAAGAATACCGGTGATCCAAGTCTCTGATACATTCAATGACTCTCTGCATCACTCGCCCAAATAACATGATACAAGGCGCCAATGAATTGCTGAATAACATGTACAACATTGTTCAACTGCAAAATTCACAAGGAATAAAGAGGAGATTGCTTTGTCTCGAAGAAAGCCTGCACGACGCTCTTCAATGGGGGAACACCGTGCATGAAGCTATATAATAAAGAAGTCAAGTCTCCATCCTTGAGCCGACCGTGTCGAGAAAAGACGAAGCTCTGAAATCTCAAAATCACCAATGGAGCAATAAGCGTTAGAGTCCTCCTTAGAGTCTCGGGGGAGGTAGAGATATTCATACTGCTCCACAAGACCAAGTAGAAAAACAATCGACAAAGAATCTAGTGAAGTATTTGTATGCGCCAGAATTTTGGATAGCAGAATACCAAAATCAATAAAGAAGCCTCTTAAACTGGGCGAAAACATAGAAATGGGAAACATGGATGAGCACGTGCAACTCGTTAACTATCAGTTGAATTACTTCAAGGGTGAATTTTATGACAGCTAGTTGTTCCCCATAACCAACGATGGTAGATTGCCATTGGATTTCATAAAGAAAATATGACTCAATAATATCTATTTAAAAAATTAAATAATAAACTAATAGTATAAAATAATTTTATATTATCAGTGAATTATAACTGTTAAATTTCTATAAATATATATTTCTTTGTAAATTATATTTAAAATATCATTGGTGAATGGTTGTGATACACATATTGTGTAAAATATTTTATACTATGCATAATAATCATTCTTAAAATTAAATACACCACTAACATTATTAATATCAAATGAGTTCAATTCTATTTCAATTCAAGAGTAGTTTATTTTATGGATGAATTTATATTTGAATAAGGGGGGATTATTAAATTGAACTGACACTCCTATTTTAAATGACACTTGTTTATAGTTTTTTATTTTTGGGTTGTGAAAGAGAGAATAAATGAGTCTAGAGACAACTTATTCAAGATATTTTTTTTATAAAAATACAAATATATTCAAAGTATACCATGTATGTTGTTGAATTATTCAAACTATACCGTGAAGTTTGAATGACCACAAATATTTTTATTAAACAATAAAATATCTAGCAAAAGTATTTATAAGAACTTCTGTCAAAGAACATTTGAAGTCCTAAATTGACCAAATAAATTAGATAAGCATTTATAATTAATTTGGTATATTAAATATATAATTAAATTAAATCTTTTTAAGCTTAAAACATTGAAGCATAGACTTAAATATTTGTTATATATATAAGAAGTCAATGAGTATGCACGGACTGTGTAAATTAGTTTTACATTATCATCTAATCGGAATTCATCATTCAGCCATGTCATAACATTAACTTAAAAATTACAGTATGATATGGTGGGATACATGATGGTGATTGATTGACAATGTAAAATTATTTTACACTATCAGTGCATATCCCATAATTATGATTAATTGATCACTCAGAAGGAGTTGTAGTTCATCTAAAACGTTCTCAATAAAGAAGAACTACCTTATAGAAGAATAATGGTGATCCAAGTCTTAGATACATTCAATGACTCTCTAGAGCATTTGCCTAGCACATAACAGGATACAAGGTACCAATGAATTGCTGAATAGCATGTACAACATTGTTCGGCAGCAAAATTCACAAAGCAATAAAGGGGAGATTGCTTTGACTCGAAGAAAGCCTGCACAATTCTCTTCCATGGGGGAATATCGTCCAAGAAGCTATTTAATAAAGAAGTCAAATCACCATCCTTGAGTCGACCGTGTCGATAAAAGACGGAGCTTTGAAATCTCAAAATCACCAAAGGAGCAACAAGCGCTAGAGTTCTCCTTAGAGTCGTGGGGGAGGCAGAGATATCCATGCTCCTCTATATGACCAAGTAGAAAAACATCCGCCAAAGAATCTGTTTAAGTATCTTGTATGCGCCTGCATTTTGGATAGTAGAATACCAAAATCATTGGAGAAGCCTCTTAAGCTGGGTGAAAACAAGAGAAAGGGAAACTTGGACGAGCACGTGCAACTCGTCAACAAACAGTTGAATTAATTCCATGCTAATGAAGCCTCCAAGTGTAAATTGTTTGCGTTAATTTTGATCGAACTAGCCAGGCTATGGTTCAACGCTCTACCAGACGAGAGCATTAAGTCTTGGACGAACTTCTGTGAGAGATTCACCACTGACTTCACTTCCTAAAAAAGGCAGCCAATGATAGTAGTTTCCTTGAGCGAGATCACTTAAGGAAAGAAGGAGAGCCTCGGAGCTTACATTGACCGATTCACGCAAGTGACCGTGGAAGTAGAATGAGTTGTAGAAGGTCTCAAGTACTATAAATTCAAGAACAGGCTACTACGAGATAGCTCTTTCAGACAAAAGCTTGGGAGAACAAAAGTTCATAACATGAAAAAAGGAATGCTTAATCAATTACCTTACTCTCCATACAATGGGTTAATTGATTAGCCTTGGTTAATACATCAATTTTTCTTCAAATAATGGCATGGTTAATCAATAAACATGGTCTCCCTTGCAATGGAGTTAATCGATTAGCCTTTTGTGGACTTAGAGAAATTAAAAGTTTAACAATGCCACATTTTTTATTTTGAAAATAATGCATAAAATTATTTTTAATCTTTTTACTTTGAGCATTTAATGTGTATAACCATTTATTTAAACATTGTATTTTGTTTATGATTCAATAACATTGAAATTCAAATCTTGGCACAAACTTGATATTTGATTCAATGTTATTTTTTCTTTGATATTTCTTCTTAAGATAGCCTTCTGTCTTCATCAAAATCAAGCTAAGAATGATAACATATCTTCTTTACGCAGGTGTTCAATGATATGACAATCCGATTGTAGGGGTACATCAAATTAATGATATTTGTATGAGAGGGGAATGAGACTCGGTCCATCAGCTCCTTGTTCCTTGTAGTTTTCTGCATAAGTGTTTACAATTGCATTCTTTAAAACCTGTCTGCATCTACCTGGGACGTTATAGCCTCACTGGTCCATCTCAAGCTCAAATATCATAATCTTTAAGAAGAGTTGGTTACAATCAATGTCGATCTCGAACGAGCGAAAAGGATATATCAAGCACTTCAGCGAGACCGAGGAGAATACAATGCAATGGAAATCAATGTGGCATCCCTAACTGGCCAATTCAGAAGCATGAACCTCCAGCCTTCCAACAGTGGCTGATCTAACGAGAAGCAACAGAGAAAGAGAATTTATTTTTATTTGTGCATGTTAATTATTCTTCTTCTAGTATTTTAGATGTGAATGAGATTTTCAAACTTATGTTCATTCTTTAGAGGAAGGAGAGACCAAAAATTAAAGTTCCTAACTTTAGAGGAACAATTCTTTAACAAAATTTTTTAGAGAGACAAAAAGTAAAAATGTCTAACTTTAGAGAGACTTTAAACCTATTTAATCCTTAAAAATATATGAAATTTAATATATATATATATATATATATATATATATATATATATATATATTTTATTACCAAAAAAAATTTACTTACAAAAATAAAGTCCTAATGAAGTTCATTGTAATATTTTTTAACAATATATTTCTTTTTATTTTGACAAATTGTATTCATAAAGAAGTCAAAACAAATTGTATTCATAAAATATATTTCTTTGATTCAGTTAATATTACTACGCAAAAAAAAAAAAATTTAATAGCGCCTTTTAAAGGATTTAATAGCGCTTTTAAGCACTATTAATGCCCCGCTCTTATAGATTAGAAACCTATAATAGCGCTTTCATGTATTATTAAAAGCATAGTCTTAAATAGCGTTTTAGAAAAAGTGTTATCATAACCCTTATTTTTGTACCAGTATTTAATATCACTTTTTTATTGTAGTCGCTATCTTTAATAGCATGTTTCAAAAAACTGCTATTAAATGTCATTGTTTTAATATTTTTTTATTCTATTAAAAAGTAATACAACTTTTGTAACTCAGTATTTTTACAAAACTAACATATCCATTCTTCTCAAAATATGAATATTAACCTTGCAGGTGACAAGAAATTACATGGTCAATCAATTTATATCAATCTAAAATTTAATAACAATTGAGTCATATTATCCTAAAAAACCAAAACTTATCCATCACATGCTACTAGAATAGAAAAGAAGAAAAAAAAATGCAGACCTCTCACACACAAATAAACAACACAATGGTTGAATTTATGAGGCAAGCCAATTTGCTTTAACAGTATGCTTTAAACCAATTTTTAGCATCTTAGTCTTCACAAGAGAGACATGGTAGAGTGCCACTGTAACACAAAAATAATCCAGCTCCCACTGCATATAGTCATATTTTGTCTAGCCTTCAAAAATAAACAACTAAACTTAATAAGAGTAAGGAGCTTCACAAAGCCAAATTCATTATCAGTGCTATAAAAAATGTTAATAAAAATCTCCACCAAGTTTTATCTTCTCTACATATGTTTTGAACATATAATACATAAGTAAATTAAAAGTATAAGAAGTGAGGTGTCTAAGATATCACAAAATTAAGTATTTGATTAGTCTTTTAAATTGTGATTATGCTCAAAGTTACAAAAAAAAGTAACATTTTAGTAAATTATGAAAATTAATGTTGAATTGAACATCGGACTTGCAAGACATATCTAATGCATGGTTCAATTATTTTAAATACTCTAGCCAAAACAAAAGTATGATCAAATTACTTAAATACCCAAACACTAAATTCATTCTATTCTTAGAACTTGACTTTACAAACAAATTTAGAAAAGATTATAAGCTTGATGACATGTCATTACATTAATATTACTTTAGAAGAGTGGAAACATAGCAGTTATTAGAGAGTAGGAGATTTTGGTCTTGATTTTAGTAAAAGAATTTGCATGCTATAATTTATTAATATTATTATGCATTATGAAATTAAGAAGTTATGGAAATTTTTCTTATTAAACTATACACCCTGTCAATTAACCATCAGATATATGTAGAATCTTTCCTATTCATTTCATTTTCAATGCATAAAGATAACATACTTTTTACTTATTTTTTACTTATTTAATGATAGCTAAGGCCCGTGTGCAGGCAATCAATGAAGTAATTTTCTTTTCATAAAGAAACAAATATGGGTTTCATTTGTATTAATAGAATAAGAATGTATGCTTAACTTTTTTTAATTTATAATATATACATATATAGTGCATATATTACAGATTAAAAGTTAAATTATAAATAACTAATCACTCTCAAAAGGCATGGTTGTTAACTATAGGTGCTTGTACTCTTGGATAGCTAGGAGGTGTAATTGTTGGATACCTAGTGGTCTAAGTTCTAGGATGTTATGAGTTTTTAGCTAGTGGAACTTTAAAATGTGGTGCCTCGAGCATTTGTAAATTATATAATTGATCGTACAGTCCACCAGAATTATCACTTGATGCACTAAAGATATCATCAATGACTCCATGGTCATCACCATTTCTTCTTTCAATGACAACAAGGTGGCTAACAGATTGATTTTATTGAAAATGTCAGCCAAAGTTTTGGACAGATTTGTTGATTGCTATGGGGATATTCTAGATTTATTGAATGTCAATATCCAAAAAGAAGCCATCACTGCCTTTGTTCAGTTCTATGATCCTCCGCTCAGGTGTTTCACCTTCTAAGATTTCCAGTTAGCACCTACTCTGGAAGAGTTCGACAAGATTCTGGGATTTTCTAAAATAAAAAAAAGAACCCTATACGGGAATCGGAAAGGTAGTTAAGGTCGTTGACTTAGCCCAAACATTGGAAATACCCTTCACAGATCTAATTCTAAATTACAAATATGATGGTGATGTCCGAGGGATTAAAAGATCATTCTTAGAATCACAAGCTATGTCTTATGCTCAGAAAAAAAAAAGGAGATCTGCGGAAATCTTTTGGCTCTTTTAATGTTTGGGGTGGTTTTGTTTCCAAGATTTATTGATTATGTGGACCCTGCTGCTATCCATGTGTTTTTGTCTGTGAAGGTTTTTGAAGCGAATCCAACTCCTACTATACTAGCTAACATTTATTATGCTATTCATACCCGTTGTGAGAAAAAGAAAGGAATATTGTTTTGTTGTGTCCATATACTATTTTCTTGGTTGATGTTTCATCTGTATAAGGCAAGCTATTTGGTTAAGGACTTGGCTAGGCACGAATGGTCACAAAAATTGAGGGCTCTCAACGCTGATATTATATTCTGGTATACAAGGAAGCTTAATTTTGAAAGGGTTGTTTACAAATGTGGGGATTTTCCTTATGTTAGCTCTACGCCAGTTGGGATATCCTATGAATGATAAGTCTTCCGAAGATCAAATCAAAGAGTTAATTATGTATAATTGGGGAAATGAGATCCAAGAACACTAAAGAAGGTTATTCAAGCTTGGAGTTTTGTTCAAACGAACAATTTTGGGCAAAAGAATGTTATAGCAAGGGATCATTATACTAAATGGGTTCTTGAAAGAGTTGAGAAGAATCATTTACCATTTGTTGTGGATCATGCGTATAAGCCCGACACTCCTGATCCAGTTCTTTTATCCGTAGAAGAGATAGAAGAACTTAGGGCAGCCCTAGAGGCCTCCCTAAAAGAAAAGGAAGGTTTAGAGCTTAAAATGCAACAACTAACTAATGAAAGGAGTCAGCTACACCTTGATCTCAAGGATAAAAATAAGGAACTTCAAGCTACTAAGGAAGAAGGGGATAAAGAAAGGAATAAAAGGAAACGTACAATGGATGGCATGTTAAGTGCCAATTTCAATTTGGTTTCGAATAATGAGAGGTTGGAGGAAGCAAATATGGAGGCTACAAAATGGAAAAGATACTATGACCAAGCTATTCAGGATAAGAGGGAAGCTGAAGAGGTCTTAGAGCTTGAAGACAAGTCTCGAGAACAAGAGGGGCAGATAAAGGGCCATGCTTTTGACCTTCAAGAAAGCCGCAATTCAGAACAAAGGGAACGTCTAGGAAAAATAGCTGCTGAAGAGCTACTCTTAAGTCGTACCATTGAATATGAAAGGGCTCTCCAAGCCTTGATTGCACTTAGGGAGACTTTCATGCGCCAAAGGGATATCTTTGAGGAGGCATGGGCTGAAAGAGAACATTGGAAAAAGCAATATACGACATTTCTACTGCAAATGAGCATGTTAGCATGATTCCCGAACTTCTCAAGGACTACCTAAAGTATCAAGAAAAGTACGAGAAGATGGTGTTTTTATGCAACAATCTCATCCATGACATTCCTTGGAGCGTGCAGAGTCTTAACTTATTCCTCTTCCTGAAGTTGTTGAAAATTTCCTCAAGCTTTTTAGGAAAATGGTGAAGACTGCACGCTCCAAACTCTTGGGAATGTCTTGGATGAGATTGTTGCATAAAAACACCATCTTCTCGTACTTTTCTTGATACTTTAGGTAGTCCTTGAGAAGTTCGGGAACAATGCTAACATGCTCATTTGCAGTAGAAATGATCGTGTATTGCTTTTTCCAATGTTCTCTTTCAGCCCATACCTCATCAACGAGATCTCTCTGGCACATGAAAGTCTCCCTAAGTGCAGTCAAGGCTTGGAGAGCCCTTTCATATTCAGTGGTACGACTTAAGAGTAGCTCTTCAATAGCCATTCTTCTTAGCCATTCCCCTTGTTCTGAATTACGGCTTTCTTGAAGGTCAAATGCAAGGCCTTTTATCTGCCCCTCTTGCTCTCGAGTTTTGTCCTCAAGCTCTGGGACTAAAGACTCTAAAACCTCTTCAGCTTCCCTCTTATCCTTAAGAGCTTGGTCATAGTATTTTTTCCACTTTGCGGCCTTCATATTTGCTTCCTCCAACCTTTCATTATTCGAAACCAAATTGAATTTGGCACTTAACATGCCATCCATTGTGCGTTTCCTTTTATTCCTTTCTTTCTCCCCTTCTTCCTAAGTAGCTTGAAGTTCCTTATTTTTATCCTTGAAATCAAGGCGTAGTTGACTCCTTTCATTAGTTAGTTGTTGCATTTTAAGCTCTAAACCTTCCTTTTCTTTTTGGGAGGCCTCTAGGGCTGCCCTAAGTTCTTCTCTCTTCTACAGATAAAAGAATTGGATCAGGAGTGTCGGGCTTATACGCAGGATCCACAACAAATGGTAGATGATTCTTCTTAACTTTTTCAAGAATCCCTTTAATATAAGGTTCCCTTGCTATAACATTCTCTTGCCCAAAATTTTTCTTTTAAACATAACTCCAAGCATGAATTACATTCTTTAGCGTTCTTGGATCTCCTTTCCCCATATCATGGGGAACTAACTCTTTGATTTGATCTTCGGAAGGTCTATCAAAGGAACATTAGGAAAATTCCCACACATATAAACAATTCTTTCAAAATTGAGCTTCCTTGCATACCACAATATGGAATCGGCATTGAGAGCCCTCAATTTTTGTGACCATTCATGCCTAGTAAGGTCCTTCACCAAATAGCTTATATAGGTGAAACACCAACCAAGAAAATAGTATATGAACGCAACAAAACATCACTCCTTTCTTTTTCTCACAACAGGTATGAATAGCATAATAAATGTTAGCTAGTATAGTAGGAGTTGGGTCCGCTTTAAAAACTTTCACAGACAAAAACACATGGATAGCAGCAGGGTCCACATAATCAATAAATCTAGAAAACAAAACCATCCCAAGCATTAAAAGAGCCAAAAGATTTCCGCAGATCTCCCATTGTTTTTTTAGCATAAGGCAGAGCTTGTGATTCTAAGAAGGATATTTTAATCCCTAGGACATCACCATCAGATTTGTAATTTAAAATTAGATCTATGAAGGGTATTCTCAATGCTTTGGCTAAGTCAACGACCTTAACTACCTTCCCAATTCCTGTATAGGGTTCTTTCTTAATTTTGGAAAAACCCATAATCTTGTCGAACTCTTCCAAAGTAGGTGTTAGTTGGAAATCCTGGAAGGTAAAACACTTGAGCGAAAGATCATAGAACTGAACAAGGGCAGTGATGGCTTCTTCTTGGATATTAACCTTCAATAAATCCAGAATATCTACATAGCAATCAACAAAAAATACTCACCAAAAAATTTATTATTATTTTTATTCATGTGGATAAGACATAAAAAATGCAAAAATAATGAATAAGTAATGTTCATGCAAGATGTAAATATTATAGAAATGAAAATAATCCTAGGTTCATAAGTTCGTGAAAAAGGTATAGGTATTCTACCCTTCCCAAAGGTGGTTTTGATTCTAAGGGTCTCATGGGGCCTTTTCGTATCCTCCGAAACTTTTTGTTTCTTTGGACTTTTAGAAAGGCTCTTTTGTCCATGAGGTTCGGATTTTAGGGGTAGGTTCTCAAAGAGATCAGTTGTATTCAAGGTCTTACCCTCAACAAAGTCTAGCCTCATCTAAGATATTTCACGTAATTCGACCCACTCTAAGTAGAATTGTCACTAAAACTCGTAGGCGATTCAAGTCTCCCTTGGCCTAATGACAATTCTCACACTTAGGTTTATAACAGAATATATATTTTTTCCCAACAAGAAGTAAAAAACAAATATATAAATAAACACATGATAATATATTAAAAGCAAAATAAATATATAACAAAAAAATATAATAAAAATATAATTATTTTTTGCCAATAAATAAAAAACCAAAAAAGAAAAGATAATCCCAAAAATTCTAAACCAAAAGAGACACGCCTCAAACCTTCTCCAACAGAGTCGTCAGCTGTTACGATCGGCTTTAAATTTTAAGTTACTTGCCTAAATTACAGAGTCGTCAAGTCGAGAAATTATGATTAAGGGGAGGTGTTAGGCACCCTTAATCCTTCCTTAAGGTTTAAAATGTCTCTTGGTAAGGTTTATGGTAAATAGTTCGTGGTTAAAAATTGTAGTAAATAGTATGGTAAAGAATAAAAACTTAAACCTAATGTATGCGTATTTTCTTATTGAAGGATCAGAGTCAGCGTATTTTGAATGTTTATTGGTGTTTTTTATAGGATTATATATATTTATTTATTAAATTTGAATTATTGAAGTGTTTTATTAGATGTCATAGTTCACAGTTCATAGTTAAGTTAAACTTATATTTGCACATAATCACTTTTTTGTGTTTTTATATTAAATAATTAAAGATGTGTTAAATAATTAATATTAATTATTTAACACATCTTTAATTATTTAATATAAAAACACAAAAAAGTGATTATGTGCAAATATAAGTTTAATGTAATGTTTTAATTGAATTAGAATAGTTGAATTTTTAATTGTGTTTTGGATATTAGATAAGTGCGACATAAAGAGTCGACCAATTCGAAGACGTAGTAAAATTACCATTCACTCGTCATATTATTTGTGGAATATTGAATTAATTTGATTAAAAAAATATTTAAATTAGTCAGAAAATCCTAAGTATGTACAAATTTCATAATGTGTCATTTTTAATTAATTTAATAATGCTAAGAAAAAGGATATTTTTATATTTAATGGACATGGCTAATAGGGAGTTCTAATATTTATATACATATTAATGGCTTAACTAACCTAATTAAACTAACCTAATTATATAATTGAATAGTCTAATTGATTTAATTTAAGAGAATAAAAGATAATTCGTTTTGGTTTTTTTTGTATTTTTTAGTGGACAATCATTTTAACCAATTAAATAGGCTAAACTCCCCAAAATGGTAATGCTAAAATAAACTACATGAATTAAAAATTGAAAACAAAAGAAGAAGAAAAAAAACAACAACATAATGGGAGGAGGGGCGCATCATATTGTTTACCGTGTTTTTTATATTTATCAGATTTTTAGCAAGTAAGATCCATTTTTAAATAATTTTTAAATAATGAAAAAAAATGAAACTAATAGCCAATAAATGCTTGACACATGGCCAACCAATTGATAAAAATTAGACACCACATACCTCTCAGAGCGGGCGACGGCGGCGTTGAAGATTGCTCTGTGGTGAGATCGAGGGAGTTTGTCCGGCGTCGCAGTCGGAGGGATGCGCGCGGTGGTGCGGTTGACGGAGTGCTCGGAGCAGTCGGTCTTCGTCGGAGCTTCGGGGGTTCGCGGTGGTTTGAGTCGTGATTTCTTTTCTTTTTTTCCCTGTTTTGAGTTGTGAGTTTGCTGTTTTGTGTGGAGTTGTAGTTTTGATTTGGATGATTTCAAATTGGTTTAAATTTATGTGTCAGAGGTTTTACTTTCATGTGAAAGAGGACTGACTTTTGCAGGAGAAATTTTGGTACATGGATCTTGATAATGGTTGAAGATTAGTGTGCGAGTGTTATTGAAAATAAAAAGGATCAATATTTTTTTCTGAAAAATGAACATGAAAGAAAGATTGCGTTGTGTGAATAGCAATGTGTAATTGTTACATAAAAGTGGCCTTTTTTCTCAGTGTATTTACAATATAGGGTGAATTGTTAGTAAAAGAAAGTTGGAAAAAGTTTGTGTACGTGTGTGTTGTCGTGTTGTGCTTGTGAATTGGCCTCCTCTTATATGAACTTTGATGTGGTATTTATAAGTGGAAAAAATTAGACCTAAAACTAGAAATGGTAAAAACAATTATCATAAACGACTTGATTAAAATTGATTGAAAAAAGAAATCCTAATATGTTATTTCTTGCTCCTTAAGACAAATAACATACTAGAAATACCAAATTATAATTAAAACTTTCTATTTTTCGAGATTTATAAATGTTTGTGATTTTTTTTAGTATTTAAAGTATAAAATCATGATTTTAATGAAAATAATAATATTTTAAAAAATGATTAAAAAAATACGAAAAATCATTATTAAATTATTAAAAAATTCAATTTTATGATCTTAAAAATAAAAATAAAGTTATTACAAAATAAAAGAAATAATATTAAAATATAGCCAATAAGGTTTGAACATGTGACCTTATACATGGAAAGATTACCTCCTTACCAATTGTGTCAATTCAATTATTTATGTTAAGAAGCCACTTGAAAGTATAAGAAGGGTGGAGCAATTTTGGAATTTCCAACCTTAAGAAGGTGGATAAAGAAGTTGTCTATATTTTATATGATGTTGGCTATTCTTGTAGACAAGGTCATTTTAATGATCAAATTTTTATACAAAACACAATTAAATTTTAAGAATATTAGGGTCATTTAATCAAAATCAAACGGTTCAAATTCAAATTTGATATTTTTAATTATAAAACAATTTTATACTGTTCAAATTTGATATTTTAAATTATAAAACAATTTTATACTTTATGTTTTATTAAATTGTCTTATATCAAACTATAACTCATACATATTTCAACTACACGAGAGAACCCCATTTCTATTTGGACTAAAAAAAAGTTAAATTAATCGAACTATTATATTTAGTTAGTGAACTGAATCATATTATACAAATAATTCTAGAACCGAATTATATGACAAGTACACCGAGGCAAAACTGAAACCGAATCTTATGGCAAGTAAACTGAAACAAAACTGAAACTGAATCGAATCAAAATTGAAAATGAAAAATACTAAAAACAAATGTAAATTTTATTTTTAAATTAAAAAATAGTTTAACAGTTCAGTTCTTTAACAAATATTTTGATTTTGGAAAAATTGTCTTTTAATTTAATGTTTTGGAATTTTGAAACGGTGTACCAGACTAATAATTTTGGTCCGGTATGGTTTTAAGTAAATTGAAACAGTTCGATTCGGTTCAAGTCATTTTTTACTATAGTTTGATTCGGTTTACTTATCATATAAGTCGGTTTCAATTTCAATTCGGTTTACTTACCATATAATTTGATTCTAAAATTGTTTGTGCAATATGATTCGGTTTACTAACCAAATATAACAGTACAATTATTTTTACTCCAGTTTAATTTAATTCGGACAATTCAGTTAGGTTGATAGTTTTTTTTAATAGCCCTAATCCTTCTAAACTAACTTTTTATCCTTCTATTTATGATTTTTGGATTATTTTTTTTTGGTCTACCAATTTTGTTGATGTAGCATCATTTACTAAAAAAGAGTCAAAGATAGAATCTCACATTTGTGTGAATGAGTTTTAATGGTGACATAAGACTATAAAAACACATTTTAAAATAAATAGGGAAGTTAGAAGTGCATCTAAACCAAAACATTACTTCCCTCGTTTAAGTTAGACTAGAATGCCTTTGGATAATGTATGATTAATATCTGTTATTTGGTCATATTCATTATAATAGAATAACGGTAATGTCACATTGTAATGTTTTATGCATCAGACTCCTCTGTTTGAGTGGTGTAAACTGTTCTGAACCACCTTGACAAATTAATTAAGAACAGCGTGTACACAAAGTAGCAAGTGAGTGTCCAAGTAACTAGCCCCTACACATAGAAATAGAATAGAGTTCATTACAATTTGTTTTAGAACCCGGCAAGTCTTACACTTAAGATTGTTGGATCAAAATGGTATTCTTTATTCTCATTTAATGGTTAGACAACTATTTATACATATATATGTATATAGTAACAGGTGTGATCAATACTTGTGGAACAAGTAATATTGTAACTATCTCACAACCAACTAACTAACAAACCTTAACATCTAAATAACAAAACTTAACAAGATTATACAACATTCTGTCCCTTACTTTGACTTCTATCATAAAAAAAATTAAGTAACACTAGACAGCTTTCCATTCCTAAGCCCTCCCTTAACTTGACAACGGAACTCAAACTTTAAAGGTTTAGCGAGAATATCAACCAACTAGTCTTGAGTGTTGCAATGCTTCAATTCAATTTCTCCATGCTTTGTCAGATCTCTTAAAAAATGAAGTCTGACATCTATGTGCTTAGACATTCCATGCATAATCCAGTTTTCGACGGATTGATTGAGGAGTTGTGGTCACACAAGATGATTGACCCTTGCTTTTGAGGTGTCTTCAAATGAGTCAACACATTTCTTAAACAACCCCTTGGCAAGCACATGAAGCAACAATTATAAATTATACTTCTATTGTAGACAATGCAATTATTGATTGTTTCTTTGAGATCCGTGAGATTGACCCTGAACAAAAAAATTTAAAACAAGCCCTGAGATACTCTTCCTATCATCTTTATCTCCTGCATAATATGATTCAGCCCAACCCAGTAGTTGCAGACTCATTGTACCTTCATGCTTGTATAGGATGCCAAAATCTAATGGGCCTTGCAGGTTACTCAAGATTCTTTAAATTGCAGCAACATGCATTTATATAGGTCTTTCCATGTATGTGGCCACCAAGCATACTAAAAAGTCCATGTCACGTATGGTAGCTAGCAGGTACATCAAGCTTCCTACCGTCTGAATTTACAACCACTTTCATTAGAAGCCTTGCCACTTTCATTTTTCATCAATTTACAACCAGGAACAATAGGGTTGCATACTTTGTTGCATCCCTCACTCCAAACCTTGATACAATCTCAGATGCATACTCTTGTTGATGAATAAAGATTCCATTATTGCTCTGCATCACCTCTATTCTCAAGAAGTACCTCATCCTTCCCAAGTTAGTCATGGAAAACTCTCCCTTCTTTTACTGCTTGAGTTCATACATCATTTGAAGATCATTTACAGTGTAGATGAGGTCATTCACATATAAACTGACAATGAGAATCTTTCCTTTAGTTCCATGTTTAACAAAGAAAGTATGCTCATATGGACATTTCTGAAACTTGGCAAAACAAAAGTATGAATCTATCTTGCTATACCACGTCCTTGGAGCTTGTCTTAAGCCATATAATACTTTTCTCAACTTGTAAACCATTCCAGGTTTGCCTTTGTGATATCCTTCAGGTCGGCTTATGTAGACATCTTCAGCTTACTCATCATGCAAGAGAGCACTCTTTACATCTAGCAGAAACACACGTCATCTTTGATTTGCTGCAACTGCTAGAATGGTCCTGATGGTGTTCCACCTAGCCCCAGGTACAAACACTTCAGTATAATCAATGCCATTTCCTTTGAGAGTATCCTTTTGCTACCAATATAGAGCTGTGTTTCTCCGCTTCTCCTCTTTCATTGTACTTTGTTTTGTAAATCCCTTTTACTCCAATAGTTTTTAGGTCTTTATGGAGTGTGGTCAATTACCAAGTATATTTGTTCTCTATGGATTCTATTTCAAGATCCATTGCACTTCTCAAAATCTCAGATTTGACAACTTCCTTATAGCTAGTATAGGGTCTTTATTTGAAATGAAAACTTCAAGATTATGCAGTTGTTCTTCTTCTCTATTTCCTAAACCAGTGACATAGCCAGTAATATATTTTGGGTGTCTTCTAATTTTATGAGTTGGCTCATTAGATTTATCAATGTTTTCTTGACTTATGTTCCCTGCTTTTCCATCATTGCCTTTATTTGCATAGCCATCAACAAGGTCTTTACTTACATTTTCTGCTACATCTAAATTTTCGTATGGTTTAGCTTCACTTTCATCATCTACTTGGACTTGTGATTCTTCAAGACTTACTTGATCCTTCTTATTCCAGTCCCAGAATTTTGATTCGTCGAACACATCCCAGCGTATAATGACTTTTCTTTCAATTGGTTCATACAAATTGTAGGCTTTAGATGCTTCACTAACTCCAAGAATCACACATTGCACACTTTTTCCATCCAATTTTTTTCTTTGTGTGTCAAGAACATGAGCATGACCAACCCAACCAAACACTCTGAAGTGATGTATTTATGGCTTTACTCCACTCCATGCTTCTTTAGAGGTCATGTTCATGACTGCAAGGGTAAGACTTCTATTCATGACATAGGTGGCTTATCTCACTGCATCAGGCCAGGAACATTTTTGCATAGCTTACTTCTGACCATATTCATGAGAGTTAAGTTCTTCCTTTCAGATACTCAATTTTTCTATGGAATATATGTAGTGGTCAACTTCCTTTTGATCCCTTGCAAGCTACAAAATTCATTGAAAGCATTTAATGTAAATTCTCTTCCTCTATCAGTTTTGAAACAATGAGTCAAAAAACTAGATTCTCTTTAAACCAATGCCTTGAATCTTTTGAAAACATCAAATGCACTATACTTTTCTTTCAAAAAATAGATAAAAGTTTTCCAAGTGACTCGAGTTTGGTTGGCCCACAAATATTAGAGTAAACAAGCTCTAGTTTTACACTAGCTCTCCATGTTGCTTGTTTAAGAATGAGATCTCTGTGTTGCTTTCCTTCCAAGTAATCAATGCATCTTTCTTTTGTTGTTCACCAGACTTGACAAACCCCTCACCATTTCCTTATTCATAAGTCTGTTTTGACCCTTAATGCTCAAGTGTGCATATCAGATATACCACAACTGAGATTCCAATTGCTTAATTGTCTGAAAACACATTGGCATGATGACTGGTGCATGAATCGCATACATCCTATTATGAGACATTTGAGTAGTTAAGATCAAACATTTCTCTTCATGAAATATTTGGCAAGAATCATGCTTAAACACAATACTTAGATTCTTCTACGAAAGTTGTCTAATGCTAAGGAGATTATTTCTCAAGCCCATGTAGGTAGTATACATCAGTAATCATGAGTGTCTTGCTACCAATGCTTAGTTTCACATTCTCTTTCTCCGCGACATACATTTTTTAGTTATCTTCTAATATGAGAGTTTCCCTAAGCTTCCATCAAATTCAAAGAACCAAGTTTTAACTTCAACCATATGATTGTTGCAACCAAAGTCAAGATACAATATTTCCCCCTTAGCACAACTTCTTGAATCACTTTTGGCCATCAAAATCATCTCTTCTTCTTCATTGAATTCAACATGGTTGTCATTTTCTTCCCAGATAGAACACTCACTTTGATAGTAACCTAGCTTATGGAATGGAACTTGAAGCATTCTAGAGATTCTCTACTTTGACTACCTCTGCCACGACCTCTAACTGAGAACACGACCTCTAACTGAGAATTATCATCTACCTCTCTGGCACCTCTTCCTTCATTGGACACTTTCAGGCTTGTTCTTCAATGAAATCTCTTTGATCCTTCATTCTTTGCTCATGCACAAATAAGCTACTTTACGGCTCATCAATGGAAAGAGTTGTCACATCATTGGAATATTCAATGGAGCTCCCAACATAGCTGAATGTTGCTGACATCGACCTTATAATCTTCTAAACAACCAAAACTTGCTCCAATTTTTCTCCACGTGGAGTCATTCGATTGGCAATCACAAGTGTTCTTGCAAAGTACTTATTAGTTGTTTCATTCTCTCGTATTGCAAGAACCTCGTATTCTCCATTAACATGGACCAATGATCATAGAAACCATCAAATTTTGGAACTGCAAGTTGAATGAACCTATCTTGTAAGGATTCAGTCATGGTGAGGCGGATTAAGGGTAAAGGATGGAAAACAAGTAGAGTTCAAGAAAGAAAGAAAGAAAGAAGTAGAAGCAATGGCACAAGAAGAAGAAATGATTGGCAGTTATAACTGAAAAGTTACGATTTTCAGTTGGATGGGATTAGGATCCGAACTAAGGTGATGATGCCACTTGTTGGATCAAATTGGTATTACTTATTCTCATTCAATGGTTAGACAGCTATGCACATAGTTGTGATCATTACTTGTGGAACATGTAATGTTGTAACTAACTCACAACCAACAAACTAACAAAGCTTAACATCTAACTAACAAAGTTTAACAAGATTATACAACAAAGAATATGTCGTGTACAGTATGTGGTAGTACGTAATTATCTAGGACCCCGATACCAAACCAAGATAATGAGTATATCCAATTAATTCATTTTCTCTATTTATTATTATCCATATCGACATGTTAGTCATGTCTATGTTAGTGTTGTGGTTCACAAAATCATAACTCTTGAATACTTATTATTGGTGAAAGTGTTTGTAACATGAACTACCTGGCCAGAGATTTCAATATTGGCTTGAGGATAGTACCAAAGGTGAAGGAACCTGAAAGAAGAAAAGAGAGGTAGCAGCCATCAATAGCCAAACAAAATTAACAGGCAGAGAAAAGAGTAACGCTTTACTTCATCAAGGGTATCTCAGCTATTGGACAAGCAAATCCAACAAGGCATGCTAGGGTGAAGCCTGGCTGTGTTCTATCCAACAAAAACCATAGGAACTCTGCTGCAGCAAACAATATATAGGCCTCAATGTTGTCTGCTATTCCCGCTTTGTATAGTTCAGCACTCAATTCTATGAACAGCGCCAGTAATCTAAGGCAAGAGAATCATACGATTATCATAATAAGTGTTTATGTATAAATTGTATCTATATTGCAGTGAGTACTTACATCAGGGAGGTAATTGTTTTTGATAAACTTCCCTCTTGAACCTTGTTTAAGACCTTCTCGTCGAGGTAGAGTTGAAGCAAACCAACTGAGCAGTAAAACAATCCCAGCAATGGAGGTACCTATCAATATCAATTTGGAGAAGACATATAAAACCGCATAATTTAGGTGGTTTTTGGGAATGCATATTTCCAGAAATAAGGGCTGTATAATATGAACAAGGGTGCATTGTAATTGTACAAGAAACTGAAGTTGAAACCTACCCATATATTTGTATGGAGTGGACCAATGTCAATAGACCCGGACTTGTACACGACAAGCTCGACTCTTGAATGGAGTCCATCGAGCAGTGGACCAAATAAGAAGCCTGCACCAAAAAGCGAAAGTGATACGCTAGGCCATGAAGTTCTTACACTAGTTTGGCTTTGCTGTTTGACAGCACGGTTAGGCTTAAGCAGACCATGCTTGCGTACTCTGTAGCGAAGATAAGTGTGAGTTTGAGTAAGGAGTGTATAAGCCTGAAGAGATGAAGGGGAAACAGATGAAAGAAGGTTTTGCATATTACTCCTTTTGTGTGAGCATTGAATCAAACGGAGAAAATGATTGGTTTCTGAAACATGAGTGCGTTGGATGATAAATTCAATTTTATCAAAAACCTGTTCAACTACGTCCACAGGTGTTTTTGGCCCAACTTGTGGTACTAACTTACTCCTACTGATTAAGAGATTGTCTCTTTACACCTCTTTTCATTCAAATTATTTTTTTAATGAGTAATTTTGAAAAATCTATAATAAATTTTGAAAAGTCAAAGATTTTTATTAAATTAACCATTCAATATTATTAACCACAATCCACTTTTACTTGTGGTCAGTTTTGCTTTGTCTATCTTTCACAATTTTGATAAAATATTTCTTCGAAAAACGGTATTATGCATAAATAATTTCGCATAAGCATCTTTATGCTCCATTGGCATTAGGACGGGAAGAGTGGAAGAGGCTAAAGAAGTTAACGATTTTATCTTTAAGCACTTTGAAGATTTTTTTAAGGAAAAGTTCATAATAGACCGGAACCTCATGGAATTAAGTTGAACTTATTATCGATTGAAGAATCTTTGGAGCTTGAAGTTCCTTTCTCCAGAGAGGAAATCAAGAATGCCATTTGGTCGTGTGATGGGAGCAAAAGTCCGGGGCCGGATGGTTTCTCCTTAGATTTTTTCAAAAGGTTTTGGTCCCTTATTAAAGAAGACTTGATGAAGTTATGCAACGACTTCTACTCCAAAGGTACGCTCGTTAAAGTCATTACTTCTTCTTTCCTTGCGCTTATTCCTAAAAACAAGAATCCGCAAGACTTGTTTGCGTATCGGCCTATTTGTTTGGTGGGAAGCATATATAAGATTTTAGCGAAGATCTTAGCCGAGAGAATGAGAGGTGTTTTGGACAAGTTGGTTTCGTCTAATCAAACCGCTTTTGTTCCGGGTAGAAGTATGATGGATGGAGTTTTATTGGTGAACGAATTGCTAGATTGGGCTAAGAAAAAGAAGAGCGGGTGTCTTTTACTTAAAGTTGACTTTGAAAAGGCGTATGATTCTATTTCTTGAAATTATCTTAGATGGGTACTAGGGAGAATGGGGTTTGGGAAGAAATGGTTGAAATGGATGGATTCTTGCATTTTCACTAGCCATATGTCCGTTTTGGTAAACGGTAGTGCCACCAAAGATTTTAAGGTTCAAAGAGGATTACGTCAAGGTGATCGAATTTCTCCTTTTCTTTTCGTTCTTGCTATGGAAGGTCTAACCGCTCTCCCTAGAAAATCGGTGGAGGTGGGTGATTTTAAGCCGTTCAAATATGGTGTAGAAGATCATGTGGATATTCTCCAATTTGCAGATGACACTGTTATTATTGGATAGCCCACTTGTGATAATCTTTGGAACATGAAAGTGTTGTTGCGAGGCTTTGAGCTTGTATCCGGTTTAAAAATCAACTTTCACAAAAGCAACATTTTTGGAGTCCACATTGGCGAGTGGTTATTAAACTCAGCTACCTCTTTTCTCTCATGTAAGAAAGGAAACTTTCCTTTTTAAATTCCTCCGCATTTGGATTGGAGAAGGCGCTAGAAAGAAGAGAGTGTGGAAGGAAGTCGTGGACAATATCAAATCAAGATTATCAACTTGGAAGGGAAGAAATATTTCAATAGGTCACTAGTACAGAAAATAGTTTTTACATCGGGCGAAAAAGACTTTTTACATCGGTTCTAGGCCCGATGTAAACACAGATGATGTAAAAAGTCTGAGACATTTTACATCGGGTCAGAGCCCGATGTGAAAGTCATCATACCACATCGGTTGATTTCATAGGTCTGATGTGAAAAACAATAAAAAAAATTATTAAAAAAAATACGCAACCTTTTACATCGGTTTCTAAACGTGGCCGATGTAATAGACAGCTTTTCACATCGGTTTAGGGAAAATGTCCGATGTGAAAAATATCGAAATTTTTTATTTGAAAAACATAAGCCACATTTTACATCGGATATAATTCTACACCGATGTAATAGACTGATTTTTACATCGGTTTTAGTAAAGCCCGATGTAAAATGTTTTATGTCTGTTTTTCCTATTTTCCTGTTTTAACCTCTAATTTTTTCTGTACCTAATTTTCAATATAAGATTCATATACCACACAGACCAAAGAGGTCGCTATATATTTTTTACTCACAGCACACTGACCAAATAGCTAAGATATATATATATATATATATATATATATACATATATATATATATATATATATACATATATATATATATACATACATATATATATACATACATATATATATATATACATATATATATATATATATATATATATATATATATATATATATTCGTCAAAATATACAAAAATATTAATCTAGAATAAACAAGTGTTCAAAATGATAAGAAAGGTTTACACACGATTTTCTACTACAAGATAATTATCTCAAAGAAACATAAAGTACTTTCGCGCACTTGAAAAACCAACACGCATCCACGAGAAACATAAAGTTATCCTTTATATAACTCAAAGAAACATTTTGCCCAACGGAGTCGCAAATCATACAAATCTTCTTGTGTCAATTCTGTAGGATCATTAAATACCTACAATACGTAAATAACAATATAGAGTTATTCTTTGAAAATTCATATTAAGTTGCAAAACGCAAAGTAAATAACAAATTAGAGTTATTTTATTACCTGCATCCAAGATTCAGTTATATTTGCAGAGACAATATCCAACATATTTTTCATCACATAGTATCCACAATCAGTATTGTTATGTTGTTTCCTTGGCTACAAAATGAAAGACATATATAATTAATGAATAATTATCATAAAATTAAGAGTTAAAAGGTAGTGCACTGACAGTGTAAAATAGTTTTACACTGTCATTCAATAGGGAGTCATGAATGTGCCATGTCATTAAAGTTTTTTTTAAATAAAAGAATGTTTTAATTGGATGCATGGTGGTGATTGGTTGACAGTGTAAAAATATTTTACACTGTCAGTGTATGACCCCTTTTCTCTAAAATTAAATATAGAATTATAATTTACATCACACTTACATCGGGCTTAAGCCATGTAATAGTCTTTTTTCTATTGCCATTTGAAATTTGATGAACCTCAAAAGCACTTATTCAAATAAAAATCCATATTCAGCCACATATTCAGCCACATATATATGATATATACTATATTATAACAAAATTCACATAAAAGATAAACTTACGTTGAAATAATTTTCTTCGTGTTTTTATCAACATCCCAATTAAGTGAACAAAAGAAGACCACAGTATTCTCTCTTGGACACAAGACAAATAATTGCCAATGTTCTTTGTACATGTGTATGGAAATACAAAAGTCAAATAAAATATCTATGTTATCAAAATTAAAAAATAGAAAACAGAATTTCATAAAAACTTACCCATGAACAAGTGGTAGTAAGTAGCAAACTTTGTTTTGCGACATCAACTTTTCTTGTACGTATTTCCTAACATCTACTAAAGATCTCGGCACATCATCATTATATATACACCTAGCAGGATCCATAATTTCATTCACTTCTGATGTGGAATTATCAATACATAGACGATGAATATACCTGAATAATTTTAAAATAAACATTAGATTCAAAGTGATGGAGATATAACCTATTGAAAGTAATAAAAGAAGAAAATGTACTTACGTGCTCCAAACTTGTAGAGTAGACACGTCAAGGCAATGAAAACCCATCAACAACTCTCTGATACACTTAGCTGACATATAAAAATGAATGACAGAGTTACAATGACTTAAATCCATTTCCAAGTGGTTGTCAGTCATTTTCAGAACCATGAGTAACAATCTCTGAACATCGTCAACTTCAACCTCTTTGGTGCTTCCTTTTGCAGCTGAACAACTTCCTTTTCCGCTTGCTTCGACTAATTCCATTTTTTCAACGCATTTAGCATTATCAGTACTTTGCGACAAACCCATAGACTTAAGTGTCTCCATAAAAGATTGTTCCAACGCCTTGCACTTTTGATCAAAATCAGCTCTAAGTTTTGCTTCCAATTTTGATGAAAGTTGTTCAAGTTGTTCATTCACATCTATGTGTTGTCCTTGACGTGAATAAGACCGTCCAAAGTAAGTGCTTTGTTTATGGTGTTTTCCAACACCACGAACACGGCCGCCATGCTCAGATCTTCCAAGGGCTGCTGTTAGGATATCGTTACGTCCATGTGGAACAAAGTCACCTTTTCCAGCTTCTTCAACCAGAGAATCCTACAAAATGCAAAAAACACAACTAAATTCAATATGGGACAGCAATGCACACTTGTGTAGAAATTCATGGAAACATGCTTCAATTTTGAAATTTTATCATATGAATCAACACTTTAAGAACATGCAAGCAAGGATGGATACGAAACGAAATTAGGCAACAAAAATTATGACTCTAACAGCCATGGTACAGCCACGAAACAATCAAGAGAAAGTCACCAAAATCCACATTTTAGTCCATAAAATTATACATCATCACAAGAATTTGGTTCATGACAATTAGCACAAGAGTAAGCAAGCAAGACATCGAAGTTTGGTACATAGAGACATGACTTCAAGTATGTATGACATATGACAATCAATTTAATTCCAAGTTTTGCGCATCAATTAGTCATCACAAACATGTCAATTCACAACGACTACGCAAGCTCACATGACAATCCCCAAATATATTTCAAATTCAAGTTTTACTTACAATTTTCTCCGCAACAGCTTGTGTAGACTTTGATGTGTATTCTCCTCCTTTCTTTTGTCGTGCTCTCTTCCATAACTCATGGCGTGACGGTGGAGATGGACTACCATTATCATCTAATGTAGATGATAATGGTAGTCATCACAAACATGTCAATTCACAACGACTACGCAAGCTCACATGACAATCCGCAAATATATTTCAAATTCAAGTTTTACTTACAATTTTCTCCGCAACAGCTTGTGTAGACTTTGATGTGTATTCTCCTCCTTTCTTTTGTCGTGCTCTCTTCCATAACTCATGGCGTGACGGTGGAGATGGACTACCATTATCATCTAATGTAGAATCATCTCTTGATGATATCCTTTCATTTTTAATTGTCTCCACGAGCATGCGATACCCTCCACGAGATAATACATGTGGGTATACATTCTTAGCCACATTCTCTCTACCCTTTCGACTTTTTTCCTATTAATTATAAAATCAAACAGTTACCACTAAACATAATAAAAATGCTATTAAAAAAAACTCAAATATAACTCCTACTAACCTTAAATTCTTGGGTATCTCGAGACTTTAGAAACTCTTCTCATACTTCTTTATTAATAAAATTATACCTGACATATGCAGGAGCAAGATCTTTTTTGGGATTATTAACATACTCGTCTGTGAGTTGTGTCTTAAAACCTTTCCATCTCTCTCCTGCATATTTAATCCATTCCTTCTTCAACGGATCCTTGATTTTACCATCCTTGTCTTTAACACCCCAATCTGGAATAGTGAAATGAATCTACACATACAGTATATGGCATATGTTAGTATATATGTGATTATAAAATATAATAAAGTGTTGAATTTAAAATACCTGAACATCAACCCATATAGCGTCTTTTATTCCATTTTCTATGTCTTTCCACTCATCTTTCAAAATAGAACATTTCTGCCGAGCAAGAGATGCTATGTAACTCTTAAAATTTGCAGCATTTTTACCAACACCAGTACATTCATAAGTTCTTTGATCAAACTCGACCTTTATCTTTTCACCCGTTTGATGAACTTTGTTAATTTGTGTCATCATAGTTGGACCTCTAACTCTTTTTTTATTAGGATTACCAAATGAAGAGGACTTCTTGGTTGAATCAGCCATGTATCTGTTTAAACAAAAATAAAATAATTAGAAATCAAATTAAACACAAGATAAAAACAAATAGACATAAAATTAAGCACGAGATAAAAACGATTAAACATAAAGAGGAAAACATCGTTGAAGGTTTCTCCGATTGGGTCGTTTGTGACTTTAAGAAAGGTAATAGTATTTTTTTTTGGCATAGTAGTTGGTTGGGTGATCAAACTCTTTGCGCCTCTTTTCCGTATTTGTTCGATCTCTCAACCAATAAACTTTGTGCGATTAGTGACGTGCTCTCTTGGAACAATGGCGCCCATTTTTGGAATTTTGAAGTTCTCTTCGGAAGCGACTTGGCCATTCACGGGAGGGGTTCGGTTTTCGAATTTCATATGAGGAGGTTAAAGGAGACTTTGAGCGACATTGTTCCGGACACTTCGGCTAGTGACGACTTCTATTGGAAACTAACTACTAATGGTTGTTTTTCGGTAGCTAGTGTATCCAATTTGGTGTCATATGCAAAGGATTTAACTTGGCAAACTTCTTCTATCAAATTGTTAGAAGTCATTTGGAAGCTGAACATACCGAAAAAGATTAAGATTTTCGGTTGGAGATTTTTTATCAATAGACTTCCTCTAAAAGACCTTTTGGCCAATAGAGACTTGCCTATTACTACTTCTCTTGATTGCTTGTTTTGTACTAATCATTCGGAAACTTTGGAACATCTCTTCTTCCAATGTTTAGTATCGAAAGGGGTTTGGGAAAGAATCTTCCTTTGGTTGGGAAACGAAGTGGAGATTTCTTTTGAAGAATTCAAGAACTTCGGTTGCATTCAAGACAAGGTGAAAGAAGCCAAGACTAGAGCTAAACTTAATTTAATTTGGTTGGCTTTAATTCGGAGCATATGGTTAATGAGGAATGCTATTATCTTTGATAATGCCACTTTTAGTTTCGAAGCAGTAATATTCAACATAATGTTTTACTCCTGGAGATGGATGTGTAATAGTGTTTATGATCCTAGGCTATTTTTTATGATTGGTATAAATTACCTTTGAATTAGTTCAACTCTTCTTAGAGTTTTTTCGATGTAAGGGTTGCACCCCTAGTGCGATTTCTAAAATCATTGCTTATTAAAAAAAAAAATATTTGCATAAGCATTGTGCTAAAATTATGTGACAGGAAAAGAAATGAGCTTTATCAAATCAGTTCATATTCCAAACTTCATTTATTGTGATCCCCCATTAATTTATTACAGCTTTCACAATTCAAAATAAACACCGTCGTTAATCTTTGATGATTAAGAAAAAACTTCATCCTTCCATGATTTGTTTGAGAGATTCTCAATCATCCATATATGCTCGAATTTACTGATAAATCCCCGTGTTTTAGGGGCGTATTGCGAAATTATCTTATATTTACCTATTGATCATGATATGAGGAACAAAATGAATGTTGTTTTTCTTTTGCGAGTTCTATTTTTCATTCTCATGTAATATTCCCCTAGACTTGTCAATTGTTCTGTCAGCTTCTCTAAACAAACCAATAATCGCTTTGAGATTTAAGGTATTTTGACAGATAACATAAGCATCTGCAAACTTCTGGAATATTCACAACTCCTAAACCTAATTATACACAAATCTTAATAAGCTTGGTTAGTCACTAACACCTGGTGACCGGTATTTGTTGAAGATGCAAACCTCATTGCTCCATTTAGCACTGAACATGAAAGAAAAACTAGCAATAATTTTCCAAACTAAAGTAACCACAATCAGAATTTTGCTAGAAGTTGAGTTCAGTGCTGATCACCACAAGATGCATTATTCCTATCAAAAGAGCACTAGAGATCTTAACATTCATTCCGGTTGCCACCTAACAGAAAGCATACAAAACTCATTCAGTGACTAGATTGGACTAACACGGCAACACAACGACTTTGAAGCACAATAGGTTACACAGAATGGAACAAAAGATCTGTAGTGAATTTAAACTCTTACTAGGGAGCTACAGATCTGAGGCCTTTATTATCTCTTTCTTTTTGATTGAGCTGTTGATGAAGCTTTTTTACATTGTCCTGACGCCTTTACAAGTACCATTTCCAAGATTACAAGAAAACTTATGTGCTTTGGCATTGGTCTAAATTCTAAAAGCATGTGGGAAAAAAGAGAGTACATAAAAATAAAACTAAGAAACAGATATGTGTACCTTGCTCTTTCGATCCTTTTTACTAGTTCTTGCCCCTAAAATCAGTTAATTACATGCATGCATTTAATGATATGTATATGACATTACCAAAATAAGAAAATCAAATAGCAGGTGAAAACAAAACTAATCCATTATTACCTCCAGAATCTGTTTTACCCGGAATCCAATCCAGATCTTCTTCACAATGCAAACGCTGTCAGTAGTTTAAGAATCACAAGCTCATGTTTTCAGAAAAATAATAGTATATGCTTAGACAATCACTAGTCTAAAACATTGAAAACTATTGAAGAGAAAGTATCAAATTAAAAAAATAGTATCCAAAATATTCTAACCTTAGATGTTCCTGTTGTTTCGCGGTGTGAACCATCATGAAAAGATGAACCGTTGGCCGCCTCATTCTGCATCTCCCAGCGATGGATCTACAGCATAGGTATGGGGTCGCATGTCCCGACTAATATTTCAGCCAACATATGTATTGCTTTATAAAGTTCAAAAGCGTAGGAATTTGAAGTATATTAAAAAAGCATTCCTTTAAAAAAGCATAGGTAGGAATTTCAACATACCTGACTTCTAAGATTCATGAAAGTTACTATTTCATTTCTTAGTTGAAGTTGCTCAAAACATACAGCTTTTGTTGGAACCCTTGGTTGCAAATTGACCTGCAACCATAGTCCAAAGAAATTAAAATTATTATCTGGTAGCGCATAGTTTGCTAGGGTGATTGGGTGATTGGACTACATTCATTGACAGAAAAAGCAGCTCAACTTGGTCAATAAAATATATTCTTCTATCTCATTATAAGTGTCTTATTTGGGTTGTGCACACTTCTTTGAAAATGATTAGTTATGTTGATTTCATTGGTAAAACAAAAATAAAAAAGTCCAAATTAATAGTTGAACAAAAACATTGAAAAATCTCCAGACATCTTGAAATGAAATGCAAGGGCAATATGTCATTAATATTGATCAGTGGAAAATCTATGGATTGCATTAAAGAGGAGAAAAGACAAACCCCAAGTCTCCAAAATGCTTGTTGGAGGACAGTCTGATACTCAACTGTTGAGTTTTTGTTCATCATGTAAGCAAGTCCGTCGGTTCTTAAATATACATGACTCTGAAATATATCTCACTATCAGATAATGTTTTGACGTATAGAAAACATATTCTTGACAATTGTGTCATAAGGGAAAAGAAAAAGTTATTTCAGATATTTTGTTCAATGTAAGCCTCTAGCACTCTACAGCCAAATTTTCATAAAACTTGATCAAAAAAAAAATCCTTGTTATTCTATATTTCTTGCTTCTGTTCTTTCTTTTTTTGTCCTGGGGGAACAGGTGGAGTGGAGGCAGGGAAGGTGTTAACAAGTGTCAACAGAAAAGAGACAGTATGAATAATTGGTAGCCTTATATTTAATTTACCGTGCCAAGATTATCACTCGTTATTATGGAAGGCAATACTGTCGATGGACGTTGCATATTTGATGGAGATACAGTTTCATTGGGGCTGGCCCTCTCTGTAACATCTACACTAGAATTTGAAGCAGCAACCGACTTAGACTCTCCGGCAACCTAAACGAAGAAACACAATATCATTAATTACTAGCACAAGTTCATCCAAAGTTTGGGTGTAAACATTTAATATATTCAACAAACTTTGTTTCCCCAATTGATCCAATGAAACTATCATATAACCCACTCTTAGTGAATATATAGGCATTGATTTACATGATGTGATCCAATGAAACTATCATATAACCCATTCTTGGTGAATATATAGGCATAAATTTACATGAATAAACAGTTCTAAGTTCTAACTTCATTCCCAGGCCCCTGAACAAGTTAAAAAAACTTTATGTAAAAAGAAATTGTTTACTATGAAACATCCCCTGAACAAATGAATATATAGGTATTTGAGGTTCACTAGCAGGAATATGAGAGAAAAATTAAATAGACCATCATACTTGATAATTAAAGAGCCTTAAGTATTGAGCCATACAACTTAAACAGAGAAAAAAGTAACTAAAAGTAGAGGAAGAAGAAAAATGATTGTTTGTCCTTAAAAGAGTCTGAATTGATATTTATACCAATGGTTTTAAAAAAGGATTTGAGGAATTTTTCCCCAAAACAGTAATGCAACAACTGCTATTGCTAATGGCGGGTTGCAGGTCAAAAGCTCGCACAGAACCCTACCACCACTATGCTAGAGCAGTGGTGCTATTGACAGCATAAACATTATCACTATTTTCATAAGAAAATCCTCCTCTTCCTCTCCACCTGTAAATATAAGTTTCGTACAAAAACAACCGATACAAATTACCTTTATGCGTAATTCAGAAATTCTTTTTGCTTCAGCAAGCACCTGCATATAATACAGTAGTGAATACCTATATTTATATCATTTCCTCTGAATGTACAATTATAGCAGCCATATAAATATTACTGGTTAAAAGGGAAAAGAGAAAAAACCTCTTCATCTCTACGTTCTTGTTGTTTTGTTTGAGAGAGGATTAGGGACAGAGCTCGTTTCCGCTTCATCTCTTGTGAAATGTTATATGGTTCCTACACTAGGGAGGAAGAATAAGCAAGTACCACCACATTGCAACATCCTAATGTTGAAAAAAAAAATAATTTTACAAAGCACAGTATGCTCAAAAAAACAAGAGAGTTTGCTTGAGAACAATGCATAGCTTGTTCAAAAAAATTACCACACCTTAACAAGTGGATCCAAAGTATCGTCCCCAGAAGATGGATTCCTAGCAATTAATATAGCCTGAGATACTACATGGCAAGGAAAATATGACAAGAATTTTAAATGTCATTTTCTCATGTAGTCTCGAATTAGTCAAACTAGGAATAAAAGGAAATGAAAACTGAATGCAGCATATATGGTTTGGTGAAAATAATACCCATACCACTATAATATCGATCCTTTAATTCTTCAACAGTTCGAGATGAAGGAAACCTATCAGCTATAACAATAAATTTGAGATTAAACCTATCACACAAGTCAAACAGTTGATCTGTTTCCTCCTTGGTCCAGTTCTACATAAATTTAAGTCATGGAAGAGATAAACACATTAAACAATATACACAAAAAAATTTAGGTTATATACACAAAAAAGGCCTTTCGATATCAATATACATACTAACAATACAGGTCATTGAAGACGCGGCGGTAACCTTAACATGATACATCATGTAGAATTTAGTTCTTTGTAGCATTAAAAATCGAAAAAGGTGTTGTTTGAGCAAACTCAAAAGCGAAGGTCAACACAATTTTAGACATGCAATCTAGACATGATACCTACAGGATTTGTCAAATATTTCTCATACTCCTCATCTGTGTAGCTTGTTATGTCAACAGACTGCATCATAGCATGCAAACAAACATTAAGTCATGTAAGTATAAGGTATTTACTTGAGTCAATAAAGAAAAATGCAGAGCAGGCATCATGAAGTTAAAGACTGAACCAGCATTTACCTTGTTATACTTGGCAAAAGAATAGTCTCCTGTTGGTGGAACACCATTTACAACTTTAACCTGTTGCAATAAAAGCTGCTGTGATTATCAAATTGGAAATCAAATCATGAACAGGAAAGCCTATTTTCAAATGAATGAGTCGAAGCATATTTTTAATATTATTTAAAAAATCTATTATATTTTTAACAATGAAAATGTCAAACAAATAAAAGATCTATCCCTCTAAAATCCTCCTACCAAACAGATGCTTAGTCTCCTGCTCCCAGCAATTCTCCCTACCATAGCTAAATATTTGAGGTGTGTTTCACCTCCAATTAAACAGGTCACCCTCACTACTGGGGCCTGAGTGTCCTTACCAAACGGAAGCTTGCCATTTTAAGATCATTGACATGCCCCAGCACGTGATGACGCATCGTTTTTGTTCATAACATGTTTTCACCGGGTTTCTGACAAAACCCGTTCATCACCATATTGATTCCCTATGCCACATTTATTGTTCAGCCCTCTCCCATTCCCCCAATATCTGCATTATTGAAAAAGCAGCAGAGCTGAGGTTCTCATGAATCTGACACATAATTCTGGCAACAAAAGGAACAGTTCATGCATTCTGTTTGGATTTTACTATCAAGGAAAAGACATGACAATATTTCCAGGCTCTTAGATAACACAAATTACGCTGAAACAGACGGATAGACTTACCCAATGGCTAAGCTGAAGATCATCTTTACGAGCAGAATGTTTGAAAGGACGCCATTGCCAAGTCACCTGAATGAGAAAAAACTAAAATGTGTGATGATATCAAGTATCATAAAAACTTAAGGTGTTATGCAAAAGCACATACTTGTTTTATATCTAACACACCTCATACAAGAGCCATTTGGTCTTGAGCCTAGACAATGTCCAGGCCCACCCAACATATTGCTGAAATTCAGCTTTTCTTATTTAGAATAATGGGATCAACAAGGATCAAACTCTAGAAAACTTGGTTAGAGACAATCCAACGTCATATCAATGTCTCAATGATTAACTGTCTTAAAAGAAATGAACCAAAATTGTACATTTTTCAACACTAATTTTGATCAAAACCAATAACATCATCATGCTGCATCACTATTCACACTAATCACAGCACTAACAAAACAACTTAACAAAATCCATATAGAAAAAAATAAACAGAACCTTTTTATCTGATGGAGTCTTTTTTTTCCAATCAACCGCAGGCATAAGAGGTGCCAATCCACCCGCAATTTCATCAACCTAACAAATTAAACAACGCAAGAAAAACAAAAACGTTACATTGCTAAAACCCTAAGGTGCAGAAAAATAAATGGAAGGTGCTTTCTTGAAAAATTAAACAGTGCCTTCTGAGACTCATTGTGAGGTAGAGAGTTCTTCTCCATAGTGTTTCTTTATTCAACTCAATTCCAAGATTTCACAATCACTCTTTCTAATCACGAACTCGGTGTTTTGTTCTATTGAATTGGGGGTTTTTTATTTGAAGGTCTTCTTGTTGAATACGAGCGCCAAAATTTTAAACCGGGAAAAACAGCTAATGACAGTTAGTTACAGTTCTTGCGTGCCTTTATTTTAATTAAAATGTTAATCTATATAGAATTAAAATATGTATTAATTATTGATTAAATTAAAATAATCATATGTAATAAATATCTATAGTAATAATTATAATTCAAATTCTGCATAAATACACAATTTAAAATTGACAATTTATGCACTTTATATCCTATAAAATTCGAAAATGTCTTTCAGATTCTAAAAATATCTTATACACATTCAATTCATTCATACGTTTTAAAACACACCTCAATTTTAAGACTAAATTTAAATAAGGGTCATGCTAACGAGTGCCCCGGGACACTGGTTAAACATTTCAAATAAAGAAATTATTTTAGATCAATGCATTGAATAAACACAGTATTCTTTAGAAAAGTTAATTAGTTATGTTTTCAATATGAGCTGTGCTATTTGTACAATCAAATTGGTACACTGTATTTACACCGTATAGGACTTTAAGGCAAAATTTTGTTTGGCACAGAAATCAAGTACAATTAATTAATAAAAAACTAAAATTAGTAGACCATATATCTACATTTACGGTGTAGATGTCATAAAATGGTGTAGAAATAGCTTTTCCCTTTCAATATACATATATTTTAGGTAAAAACCTTATATTTTTAATCTATTAAACAATGTTCTATTTACCTTTTTAATCTCTTAACCAGTGCCCTTGGGACACTCGTTAGCATTACCCTTTAAATAATTTTGAAATTTTATTTTCGAAACTTGCTGAAAAAGGGTTTTGAACTTTCTAAAGTATCTTCTTAAACAATGAGCTATTAATGCTATTGTTCTTTGATTTTATCTTCCTAGCATATCATAGTAATACTCACGCTACCTGAGATCACAAAAGTACCGAATCTTGTAATATATACAAGCATAGAAGACTTCTAAAGTTTGCAACTCAAACAACTTTATCTAGATAATTTTTTTTTCCCTTTTTTCGTATGTTTTAGTTTAAAAATGATTCATATGATGTACCATTATCACAACACAAGTGGTTTTTCTACTATGAAAAAATCTTTACCTGCATTGCAAATGCATATTAGAGGATAATTAGTATTTACTATTTCAGTGATTATTTAGTTGTTAAGTTTATTCTACTAGAGCTTATGTGGCACTTTTTGTTTGTATATAAATAGACTAGTGGTAGTTGTCATAAATGTACCAATCATTTCCTTCTTTCTTTAATGAATAGCAGCCGCCATTTGCTTTCTCTCTTTATTCCTCTTTGATTTCATCACCTTGTACACCAACAATTGGTATCTAGAGCTCCGGTTAAAAATACAGGGAAACACGAATGAACGTGAGTTTGTGTTGTGTGACTGATTTTGTTTCTGGATTCGTGTTGAATCTTTGAACAAAATTGTGACAGAATCACATTTTATGATTCTGTGGGGTTGGGAAACACTCTGTGAGTGAAGATCTGAGTGAACTGTACAAGGTTTAAGATGAGTGGAGAAAGTAGTTTGAATACCAAACTTCCAGTGTTTGATGGCAAAAACTGGAATTGTTGGATGATTCATATGTCTGTATTATTTGGTGCTCGAGATTTTCTAGATCTTGTCACTGAAGGATACGTTCAGGTTGCAGCAGATGCAACAGAACAGGAGAAAGAGGCGCAAAGAGCTACAAGGAAGAGAGATCAGAAAGCATTGTTCTACATCCATCAGTGTGTGGATGCGAATGTGTTTGAGAAGATTGCTGATTCGACGACGTCGAAGGAGACGTGGGATATACTAGTCAGATGTTACGATGGTGACGCATCAGTGAAGAAGGTGAAGCTTCAGTCCCTCAGAAAGCAATATGAAAATCTCAACATGAAGAACAATGAGAAGGTTTCTGAGTACATCTCCAGGGTGATTCCGATCACTAATAAGATCAAGGCTTGTAGAGAAACCCTTTCTAAACAAGTAATCATAGAGAAGGTATTGAGGCCGCTTACTCCTCAATTTGATTACATTGTGGTATCCATTGAACATTCTAAAGATCTGGAAACCATGAGAATAGAAGAGTTGCAAATCAGTTTAGAAGCACAAGAGTTGCGTCTGACTGAAAGAACTTCTGAGAGGGAAGTTGAGCAAGCTCTGAAAGCTTCTTTTGTCAAGAAGGACCAGAAGCAGAATAGACGTGGTGATAGATTCTAGAAGTCAGAAACCTCAACTTTTGATGAAAATAAATATCATAAGGGAAAGGAGAAGTATGACAAGAAGAAGGTTCAATGTTACTGTTGTAAACAGTTTGGCCACTTTGCTAGAGATTGTAGGTCAAACAAGGGAAGGAAATCAGAAGAAGCAAATATAGTCAGAGGAGATTCTGATGATGAACCTGTGTTACTGATGGCTTCTGAGTCTGATGAGAAGTGTTTAGCAGACTGGTGGTATATGGACACTGGCTGTTCAAGTCACTTGACTGGAAACAAATAATGGCTGATAGATTTTGACTCCAGAAGGAGAACAAAGATCAGATGTGATGATGATAAGTATCTTAATGCATAAGGTATGGGAAATGTCAAAGTCAGAGTGAAGAATGGGAAGAATCTTCTGATCAAAGACGTTTGGTATGTTCCTGGCATTAAGAGCAATCTAATAAGTGTGGGTCTGCTCATTGAGAAAGGTTTCTCAGTTATTATGAAGGATAATCTTCTGACGCTGTATGATTCTAATCAGAAGCTGATTATGAAGTCTGAACAGGGAAGCAACAAAACATTCAAAGTGAATGTAGAAACAGCTGAAGCAGAGTGTCTTAGTGCAGAAGGCATTGAAGGTGATAGTAAGTTGTGGCACAAGAGGATGGGACATTTAAACTACATAAGCCTAGGACATCTGAGTTATAAGAAGCTTGTATATGGTATTTCGAAGATTGTGAAGCCTGAGAAGTCATGTGAGATATGCATGAAAGGCAAGCAATCCAGATTACCATTCACATCAGAAGTTGTTCCAAGAGCAAAGCATGCTTTGGTAGTTGTACATTTTGATGTATGTGGACCATTTCCAGTACCTTCACTTGGAGGAAACAAATATTTTGTATCTTTTGTGGATAAATTCAAAAGGATGACATGGGTAACACTCATCAAGTTCAAGAATGAAGTGTTTACTGAGTTCCAGAAGTTCAAGATAAAGGCTGAGAAGCAGAGTGGTCAGAAGCTGAAAATTCTCAGAACGGATGGTGGAGGAGAGTATAACTCTACAGAATTCCAGAAGTTCTGTAAGGAGAATGGAATAGAACATGAGGTTATTGCTCCATATACTCCTCAGCACAATGGTCTTGCTGAAAGAAGAAACAGAACTTTGCTTGATATGTCCAGAAGTATGCTGAAAGAGAAGAAGCTACCTCATACTCAGTGGGGAGAAGTTGTTACCGCGTCAGCATATGTTCTAAACAGGTGTCCAACTAAGAAGTTGAAAGAAATTGTTCCTTTAGATAAATGGATTGGAGATAAGCAAAGTGTTAGTCATCTGAAAGTGTTTGGTTCTATATGTTACAAACACGTTCCAAAAGCTAGGAGACAGAAGTTAGATGATAGAAGCAAAGTAATGTTACTGGTGGGGTATCACAGTACAATTGCTTACAAGCTTTATTGTCCAAAAACTAACAAAGCTGAAGTCAGCAGAGACGTTATTGTGAAAGAATCAGAAGCTTGTGATTGGAGTAAGTCTCAGCCCATTTCTAGTGTAGAGCTAACTTACGAAGACGAGTCAGAAGTTGAAAGTTCTGAAGAAGAGTCAGAGTCAGAAGATAATTTTGAAGACTCTGAAGATGAAGATGATGAATCTGATTCTAATCCAGATTCTGATGATGATCCAGAATCTGGTGGTGGTCATACTTTTGGAAGGGAAAACTCTAAAGACCTAGGTTTTGAAGGACAAGCTTCTGGAGATGATCATGTTACTGAAGGTCGTAATTTTGAAAATAGTGTTTTTAGACAATGTCCAGAAGTTAATGTTGTTCCAAGTTCTGGAGAATATTCAGAACAAGTTTAGAGGCCACAAAGAATCAGAACTATACCTAGAAGGTTTGCAGATTTTGACATGTTGCAAGACACTGAAGTTGAGTCAGAGGGAGAAGTCATTCACTGTGCCATGTTAGTAGATTCTGAACCATTGGGTATTGAAGAAGCGCTCAAGAAGAAAGTCTGGCTGAATGCCATGAAAGAAGAAATTGAGGCTATAGAAAGAAACAAGACTTGGAAGTTGACTAAACTTCTGAAGGAGAAGAAAGCCATCAGCGTTATATGGGTTTTCAAGGTGAAATTGAAGCCAGATGGATCTATTGGCAAATACAAAGCAAGGCTAGTGGCTAGAGGTTTTCTTAAAAAATTTGGGTAGATTAATTTGAAGTAATTGCAATTGTAAATAAAAATGAAACAATCATATTGGTGATTGCTCTTGCTGCAAACAGAAGTTGGCCTTTGATGCATCTGGATGTAAATTCTGCATTTCTGAATGGTCCATTACAAGAATAGGTATATGTCTCACAGCCTCCTGGATTTGTGAAAAAGAATCAGGAAGGGATGGTATACAAGTTGCATAAAGCCTTGTATGGATTGAAACAAGTGCCCAAAGCTTGGAATCTGAATATTGATTCATTTTTCAAGAAGCAGAAGTTTCAGAAATGTGAAATTGAATATGGAGTTTATGTGCAACATTCTGGAAGTTCTGATGAATGAGTTTAAGATGACAGATCTGCGAAATATGGTATATTTTCTAGGGATGGAGATTTTGTACTCCTAGAAGGGTATCTTTTTGCATCAGTTGAAGTATGAACTTGAACTTCTGAAGAGATTTAAGCTGCAGAACTGTAAGGTTGTTGTTACACCATCAGGAACTAATCATAAACTGGATTCTGATTCTGATGGTGATTTTGTGGATGCTACAACCTTCAAACAGCTAGTTGGTTCTCTAAGGTATTTGTGTAATACCAGACCTGATATTTGTTATGCAATTGGAATGGTCTGCAGATTTATGAGTAAACCAAAGTGGTCCCATTACCATTCTGCTGTCAGGATTCTGAGGTATATTAAGGGAACGCTGAAGTATGGTGTGTTATTTCCTTCTAGAAAGAAAACAGACTCAGAGTTTGTGAGTTACTTTGATTCTGATTGGTGTGGAGATAGAGTTGACAGAAGAAGTACTTCTGGATACTTGTTTAAGTTTCTGGGAGGTCCTATTTCTTGGAGTTCGAAGAAGCAACCTGTTGTTTCTTTGTCAACATGTGAAGCTGAGTACATTGCAGGCGCTGTAGCTGCATGTCAAGCTGTTTGGCTTCTGAACCTATTAGAAGATCTGAAGGTTAAGATAGATAAACCTCTAAAGCTGATGATTGATAACAAGTTTGCAATCAATCTTGCCAAGAACCCAGTGTTGCATGGGAGAAGAAAGCATATTGAGACAAAGTATCATTTTCTCAGAAGTCAAGTACAGAAGGGAGTATAAGAAGTTGTGCACTGTAACCCTGAAGCAACTAGCTGATGTTTTGACGAAGACAATCAAGACAGATCAATTTCTTCGCCTAAGGAATGAAATTGGTGTAGTTAGTTTTTTAGAAATTCTAAATTAAGGGATGGTATTAGAGGGTAATTTAATATTTACTATTATAGTGATAACTTAGTTGTTAAGTTTATTCTACTATAGCCTATGTGGCACTTTTTGTTTGTATATAAATAGACTAGTGGTAGTTGTCATAAATGTACCAATCATTTTCTTCTTTCTTTAATGAATAGCAGCCGCCATTTGCTTTCTCTCTTTATTCCTCTTTAATTTCATCACCTTGTACACCAACAATGTCAAGTGGATTAGTGTTGCTTCAGGCCAAGGTGTTCTGATAAACTATGTATTTTTGGAAAAAATTTGGAAATATATTTTTGAAATAAATTAAATTATAAATTTAAAGTATCTCAAAAATAAATAGATTATGTGTGTTTTTAATGCGTCTGAAAATACATTTTTGAAATCTGGAAGGATTTTTGAAATTTCAAGTAGTGGCTAGAAGATTATGAGATGCATTAAAAATTCCTTTAAAATATATCATTTCTAAATATAAGATATATTATTAATTTAACGAAAATGTGAAGTGAGAATTTCTTTTTTCACCTTGTAGGGAAGAAAAAACTCCCGAAAACTCCAAAATGTCAACTCCAAAATGTCTTTCTAAGATGTATCTCCAAACGCACCACAAAAAGTGTTTTCGGAGATACATCTCCGAAAGCACCTTTCAAGCGTTTGAAAAGTGTTTCGGGTATTCATCTCCAAAATCATCCTGACAATGATATTTTTTTAAAATTCAGCAAAAGAGGTGGTTTTTTTTTTAAAAAATTCATCAAAGTCTACTCCGATGATAGAAACATGAACTGCAAATGATAAGAAATATCAAAGAATAATAAGCAGGAAAATGTTGTTCTAAAAATAGTAACATATAATACATAAATTGTTTTGAAAAAAAAAGCATAGTCTAATAATGCATATGTCTAATACTCACTCCTGGTTCCTCCTCTACCTCATGTATCTCACCGCATTCGTTGCCTCGCTAACCACTCTCTCCATGATGGCCACCACCTCAGGTCCGTCTCTCTTAAAAATCGAAACCAACAAAATCTAATTATTATTTATTTTATTTATTTCTATTACTATATGACTGACTTAATGTAAAAAAGGAGTTCATAATGTTGTCATATTATTATTTTTATAATTTAATTGTGGTATTGTATACTCACGAGAATACATACGTAATATGAAAATTTGAATATTATTTAATTTGTGGTTTAAAGTAAGATAATGATAAAATTATTATCAAATGGTATTTGAAATATTATCACGTAATAATAATTTTTTTCATTGATTAAAAATAATTTTTCTTTACGTTCTTCTAAAATTTGATTTTTTTTTAATTAAAAAAAAGTTTATGAATTTTATAAAAGAAAGAGTGGTTTTTATGGATTTACTTAAAGGGTGAAGACCCATTTTTGTCTCTCCCAATCATCGAATCAAGGGTCTTTAAAAGACATTTAGGTGTCTTTACCACTAGGCCGGTATATATTCATGACAAATAATTTTCATGATTTTATACTAATATTAACAAATTCTATTGTTAATTAAATGATTATCATTTACATCGAGACAAATTATTTTTTATGTTAGTAAAGTGACTATCATTTAGAATTAAATTTTTATTGTTAATACAATGATTCTCATTTTCAACTAGACAAATCAATTTCTACAATTAGTAAAGTGACTATCAATAACAACTAGACAAATCAATTTTTATTGTTTTTTTAATCAAAAGGGAATTGTATTAATTCAAAAACAATAAAGTACATGGTGATCGCTTGGATCCAACCAAACAAATAACAAATATAGGGTAAACTACATCAGTAAAGTAGCTATATGCTTTTTCAGCTTATTCGTATACCTGCCCCTATAAACTATAATTTCCTTTATAGTATCAACTATATTTCTATGAACATTTTGACGAAATACGACTTCATTTCTAAAGGACCATATTTCGTATAGTATTTCTGTGTAGGCCATTTTGAGAAGCATAGCCTTCCACCCTTTCCTGTCAGTATTATGAATCAACCAAAGGACTTCCGCATCCCAATTTGTTGGATTATGGTGAATATTAAGCCAATCAAAAACCTGAATCCAAACCTGCTTTGTGACCACACATTGAAAGAAAAGGTGATCAAGAGTTTCATTACTTGTCTCACACAGACTGCATTGCGATTCTTGGATAAATCCAAATCTTATTAACCTATCCTTCGTGGGCAAACGACCATGACAGATCAGCCAAAGATTCATCACTGCCCTTGTCCTTGCTCGATTACGCTGAAGCAGACTACACCACGGGACGGTACCTGTATCCTCCAAACTATTCAAATACATCTTCTTCGTCACAAACTTTCTCTCTTGCATTTGTTTTTCCCAATCATGATGAAAATGATAAGCAAGCTCGCGATATCCCAGAATAGTTTTAATCAACCAGGACCAATGGGATCTAATGTCAACAAGGAATGGATCTTTGTTTTTTTATAAAGTGCATATGCACCCATTGAACCCACAAATTGTCAGCTTTTCTATAAATATTCCATAAACATTTCAACATACAAACATCATTCCAAACATCAAGGTTTATCACATCTAGGCCACCCTGGGTAATGGGTTTGCTGTCCGTTTTCCAAGTCACAGGACTCTTGGATGTATTACTATCAGTACCTGACCAGACGAAATATCAGCAGATACTGTCTATCTTTTTTAGAACAAATTTTGGGAGTGGGAAACAAGTCATCCAGTATTGAGTAGTAGCCAAAATCACACTCTTTACCAGAAGGAGTCTGCCCTATCATTTACAAATAGACAAATCAATTTCTACCGTAATCAATTGACTGACATTTAATTATATGAAATAATTTATGGTCTGGTTAAATTTTGAAAGATATTAAATTAGAGTCATTTTATTAATTTGGATTGTGTAATTTTTGTGAGAAACTAAAATAGATCTTCACTAAATCGATTAAACTGATTCAATTTATTCACTAAATCGATTTAATCGAAATCTTCAAAACTGAAATTTTATCCATTAAAATTAAAAATAAAACTACAATTTAAGTTGAATTTAAGTTTTGAATTCAAATTAGAGACCTAAATCGACATATTGGGCAGCCATAATGTCAATATAAGAAAATTTCTTCACCCACCTCCTAACCTTCTTGCCCACCCCTGGTGAATTTACCACAATACCCCTTGTTTCGGAAGTTCATTTTCGAAACTGTACTTTTTTCCTTAAAAAAGGTGTTTTCGGAAATGTATCTCCGAAAACGCGTTTTTTTTAATATAAAATATTGATTTCGGAGATGCATCTCCGAAATAAAGTTACTTTTCAGAAAATGTGGTGTTTCGGAAGTTCATCTCCGAACGCACCCCCCTTGGAGAATTCGGAAATGAACCTCCGAAAATATGTCTGGACAGAATAAAATGAAAAACAACAACAATTCGCTTTATTTAATCGGGTGAAGATTACAACGATAATATTACATAAAATTAAAGTTACATATTGTTGAACACGGGTAGGGGGGGGATGAGAGAGTGGTGGGGAGAAAAAAAGGCTTCCAAATTTCAAAAGGTTCTTTTATTCTTTTAATAAAAATACGTACTACTGTAAGTAACAAATGACGGAGGAGGTGTAACCGGGGCCGGAACATATGACGGAGGAGGTGGATGTCTGGAGGAAGAAGAATCGGAGGTACGTCCACCGCGAGACAAAGGAGCCAATCAATGTAAGCTATAGTTTATCATTATCATCAGGGGACGTCATTACAAAAAATTGGGAAAAAAATCTTATTATTTTTAATCTTGATTTTTTAGAAATGACGTCCCCAGATGATAATGATAAACTATAGCTTACATTGATTGGCTCCTTTGTCTCGCGGTGGACGTACCTCCGATTTTTCTTCCTCCGAACATCCACCTCCTCCGTCATATGTTCCGACCCCGGTTACCACTTCCAAAATCTAACATGATAAATCCAATAAAAAAACACTGTGCGATACAATCCGAAATCAGAACAAAACAAAACAAAACACGTCAAACAAAACAAAAACATGTTATTCTGCCCGACGAGCGTTACAAAATACACATCAAACAAAATAAAAACACGTTATTCTTCCCGACGAGCGAACTCCTCCGAATGAAGATAATTATACCAATCCTCATCCCACTCAGTATCAGAACCATCAGCGTTGATCACGCCTGAAGGCTGAGCCTGCACGTCCGAGCCATGGACCCCCAGGGGACGAGAAGCAGAACCAGTCAAAAGCTTCTTCTTCTCCTTCACCTCCTTCACCTCTTTCACCTCCTTCTTTGAAGAACCCTTTCTTCCCTTAGCGCCCTCTTTAGAAGACGCAGTCCTGCGTGCTGGTTGGTTGCCTGACATGTTCCTGTAAACAATTGAAAACGATTAATATGCATAGACAAAATAAAAAACAAAAAAATTTGAACTTCTGATACATTTCGGAAGTTCATTTCCGAAAACTGGGATGGAGGTGTTTTCGGAAATGAACTTCCGAAACACCCCTGCGATGGAGTTTTCTGCAACTTCCATGGCAGACCCCTAAACCAAACTTCAAACCAAATCAAAATGCTTCTAAACAACCTGAATACTACTAACAACCTAACCATATATCATTTATGCAATTAAAACCCTAAATAACATGCATTTGAATAATAGTTCTAAAAATTTCAAAACTTACAAAGTGTTAGGATTGAGGGCTTTTGAATGTTGTTTAGCAGTGTGATTGGAGCCTTGATGCAGCTTTGGAATTCTGTTTGCACAAATTTTCGCCTTTGCCACTTTTTGTTTTGATTTAGGGTAAATGATTGGGGGAGGGGGAGTGTTTTGATAAATCTGCAGAAATCGCAGTATTTCGGAAGTGAACTTCCGAAATAAGTCAATTTTTTCAAAAAAAGACGCTTTCGGAAATAAACTTCCGAAGCAGAGGTATTTTGGAATTTTCGCTGGGGGTGACCCCCATAGGGAGGTGGCCAAAGAAATTTTCCAATATAGTAATAACTCAATATCGGTTCTGTTATGCCATTAAGATTCAACCACCGCCAATGCACCTAACTACAGTACCAGTATATTACTACAAACAAATAACTGCACCGATGTGATTAAGAGAAATTAATGATTATGGATGTGACTGTGACTGGACGTCATTAAATGTAAACGTTTACTGCAAATTATTCTGCATAAGCTGACGTCGTCTCACATTAATATGAATAACTTGTTTTGGTGCACTAATGTCTGTATGTGTTATGTTAGACATCATTCTATAGAAGTCAAATCCAATGGAACGTACATCAATATTGTTTACTGGTTTTTCTCTATTTTTGCAGTATTAGATTTTGTTTAAAAATTATTATTTGTTTCGATTCAAAAGTTTAAAGTAAGATTGTAACCAAAAAAAAGAAGTTTAAAGTAAGATAAAATAATAAAAAGAATAAATACTAAGTACTTTTAAAAAGGCTTAAGAACATGTTTCGGTATTTTATTTCAATTTGTTTAACGTTTTGATTTTTAAATTTTAAATCTCAATCTTTTAATTCACTAACTTAACCATTTTTAAGATTTTTTTAGTCTTCCAACCATTTCATGTAATTGATGTTTTCATTTACGAAGTGACATTGACGTGCTATTGTCAATGGTTTTAATAATGTAAAATTTGACATGCTATTTATTTAAAATATTAAAATCTTATAACATTAATTGATATAATTATTAAAAAAATTAAAATTGTTTTCAACTTAATATAATGCGGATCAAGTTTTTTTTTTAAGTAAGATGATATAAATGGGAGAACTAAAAATTCTACAACCTATTTATACAATAAAACGGAAAAATAATCTTACAAAAAAGAGGGGTGATTTAAGATGATATAAATGGGAGAACTAAAAATTCTCTAACCTATTTATACCCTAGCCGTCACTTTTCTTCTTTTTCCTTCCTCTCTCTCAAAGAGGGGTGATTTAGGATCAATTTTGATCCAAAATCACCCCTCCAAATCGTTTTTGTTTATCAATTACTTAAATGAGTGATTTTCACACCTTTTCTTTTTGTCTTTTTTGTGATTTCGTGGGTCATCGTTTGTTTTGATTTCCCATATTCTTGTGGTGTATTTTGATTTCTCGTCTTTGTGCGGGTATTTTGTTTTTCCGTTTTTGTGCGGTGTTCATTTGTTTCAGGTTGAAAGATTAGTTTCGATCTAGTGCAGATTCAATCAATGACTTTGGTGCCGTCAACGCTACATATCCGGAAGCATGAATATTTCGGACATCTCAATACAGTCAATACATTAATATTTGTAGGCATATGCAATTTGCCGTTTTATGCTATTAACATGGATGCTGTGGATTTGTTCGCAGATTCATCCTTTTTGTTTTTGGCGATTTTGAATTTGTATTGCAACGATGTACTCTATCGATTTGAATGAATGAATATCATTTATTTTCTGTCAAAAAAAAAATCTTACAAAAAAGACAGAAATAATCAACCAAATAAATTACGAAAGAAATAGTAAAAGCTCTTTGTTAAATTCGTAAAAGCTAAAGTTGGAATTAATAATTTCTCCTAGAACCGTCCATTTCCAAACCAAAATCTTAATATTTCAGACTGTATTATCGACATTTCAACCATCATTCCGAAAGCATATACCATTACGTAATAGCTAAATAAACCAAGAAGTAGCAAGCCAAACAACTTCCAATTTGTCCTCCTTAACTTTCTTTCCTTTACAAAAAGAGTATCAATCCATAAAATTCGAGAAGCACTCTTCTGCCACTACAACCGGTTTACCTATCCAAAGAGCTATCTCATTCCAAATAATCTTCACCACTTTATAATTGAAAAAAGAGTGATTCATACTCTCCAAATCTATACCACAAAAAAATGCACTTTAAACTATTTAAAGGAAAGACAATACCTCTAGTCTTCAAAAGATCCTTTGTTGGAAGGCTATTCATAAAAAGCCTCCAACCAAAAACCTTGATTTTGTAAGGAACCTCCAAATTTCAAACCTTGCACATCACATCATCATACCTATTCCGGGGCCCAAAAGGAGTACGAAAAGTAGCATAAAAGTCATAACAAGAAGATACCAAAAAAGCTCCGGCCGAGTCTACGGTCCAAAACACCTTGTCATGATAGGACTCCACCACCCCGTTACTTCCTAATTTTGCATATAGAGATGTGAGCGACGCTCATTCAACCGGATTCAACAAGAGATCCCTAATGCCAAAATTTCTCCAAAACCACACATTGTCGCGCCGACCCCCAATACCAACTACCGACACTTTTTTCAAGCAAGATATTGCAAAAGGATCCGAAAACTCCTCACAAAAACTAGTCTCCTGCAACCAATTAGCTTCCCAAAAGGGAATATGAAAGCCATTACCCAACCCAAACTTACACAAAGCCATCATCAGATCCTTACTAGGTGAAGCACCTATCTTGATAATATCCTTCCACCAAATAGATTGAGAAAGTGGAGCAAAACCACTACCATCACCATAAAAAGTCTTCAAGGAAATATCGTCGTATCGAGCTTTCAATAAATCGTACCAAAGGTTGCCATAGCCTTGCAAAATCCTCCATCTCCATTTGTTAAAAAGAGCCAAATTAAAATCCAATTTTTTTTTATTCCTAGCCACCAAATTCCAACGGTAAACACACCTTTTAACTCACCCAATGGATCTTTCTCGCTCCCTCCAAACCGCCCCATAAAAAGTTGCCTTGGATACTAGTAAAATCTTTAATCACCTTCATCGATATTTTGTAGAAAGACATAGTGAAGATAAAAAGAGAACAAAAAACGGATTTCAATAGGTAATCATTCCCCCGAGATTAAGAAATTGGTTTTTCTAACCCGATAAACGCTTCTTCATCTTGTTCAAAAGGGGAACCCAAGTGCAATATTTCCATAGATTGGCTCCAATCGCAATCCCGAGAAACTTGAACTTATAGGATTCCGACTTGCAAGAAAGGACGGCCGCCGTGGCTTCCAAAAAATTGTCACTACTTAATATATTTGTTTACAGGGTCATGCTAACGAGTGCCCCCGGGACACTGGTTAAACATTCCAAATAAAGAAAATATTCTAGATTCAATGCATTGAATACACAATATTTTTTAGAAAAGTTAATTATTTGTGTTTTCAATGCATTGAATATATATATATATATATATATATATATATATATATATATATATATATATATATATATATATATAGATTAGGTAAAAAAAAATCTTTTTAATCTATTAAATAATGCCCAAATTACCTTTTTAATCTCTTAACCAGTGCTCCGGAGACACTCGTTAGCACTACCCTTGTTTTATATATATATATATATATATATATATATATATATATATATATATATATATATATATATATATATATATATATATATATATATATATATATATATATATATATATATATATATATATATATATATATATATATATATATATATATATATATATATATATATATATATATCAAGGCCGGTCCTGGGCCAGGGCAAGCAGGCCCACAGGCCAGGGCCTCAAAAAAATTAGGGCCTCAAATTTGGATTATGGGCTTTAAGTAATAATATAATAAATATAGTATATATAATTGTTCAGGTTTTGGATACTTAAATTGCATTGTCCAAGCAGCAACAGCGTTTGAGATGTGCTAGGTTGGTCACGTGTTCGATACTTGAAGCAGCCATACATAATGTTAATATATGTAGTTTTTTACCAAAACTGATATTTTTAAAATTAAAAAAAAAAACAATACTTCCTTCCCACTCGTTAACTTTTTTTTTCTTCAAATTAAGATATATAATATTTACTATATCATAAAAGGAGCATTATTCCTCTAGCATCATTCCACCATTCAAGCAATATCAATCTTTTCCATCTACTTCTTAACATCAATTCTCTCATAATATTTTATTTAAATCTCTTAATAATTTTTTTAAACATAAATTTTAGATATATTAATATTTTATAATTCTATATTTAAATATTTATTATATGTTCATTTTCATTTATCATTAAATATTTTTGATAGAACTTTAAACATTCTTATAATTTTTAATATTATTTACGCTTTAAGTGAAATATCTCTTTTTAAATTCTTTCCATTCTACTTTTCGAAACTCGTTTTTTAAACTGGAACAAGGACTCCAAACTGTATGAGAATAAACTCTCTTTAAAGTCAAATTTAAATTAGTATTTGTTTTCATAATTGAATATTTAAAAAAGTTATTATATGATAAAAATCAAAGGTTATTTGATTAATTTTTTAATAGGGTCCGCTTTTATTATTAGCCTCGGGCATCTAAAAAGCCAGGACCGGCCCTGATATATATATATATATATATATATATATATATATATATATATATATATATATATATATATATACACACACACACACACATATGAGGGATATTCTTACTCCAAGAGTAAGTTATCAAGACTTACTCCTCATCATGACAATTGATTCTTTTGAATTTAACGGTTAAAATTAATAAGTAATTAAATATGGAGAGAGAAAAATAATACTTATTAATTTTTACCATTAGATTGAGAAGAATCAATGGTCATGATGAGGAGTAAGTCTTCATAACTTAATCTTGGAGTAAGAACATCACTCGTCATATATATATATATATATATATATATATATATATATATATATATATATATATATATATATATATATATATATATATATATATATATATATATATATGACGAGGGATATTCTTACTCCAAAAGTAAGTTGTCAATCCTTATTCCACATCTTGACCATTAATTCTTTTCAATCTAATGGTTAAAATTAATGAGTATTATTGTCTCTCTTTACATTTAATTGTTTATTATTTTTAGCCATTAGATTGAGTAGAATTAATTATTAAAATGTGGAGTAAGACTCTTGGAGTAAGAATATCTTTCATATATTTAACCATTAGATTAAAAAGAATAAATGGTCAAGATGTGGAGTAAGTTATAATAACTTACTCTTTGAGTGTATATATATATATATATATATATATATATATATATATATATATATATATATATATATATATATAGGGGATGTATCAAGTAGGAGGAATTTTTAAATAAGAGATAAGAGGATTCAATGCTAACCATTGTATTAATCAAGAGAGAGAATTAAATTATTTATTAAAATATTATTATAATTATTATTTCTCTCTCTTGATTAATCTAATGGTTAGCATTGAATCCTCTTATCTCTTATTTAAAAACCCTCCTACTTGATACATCCCCTATATATATAGTCTCGGAGTTGAAATATTGGGAAAATACGTTGATAATGTATACCCTAGGAGAAGTACTTTTAATGAATGCAGTTAAGAAAATCATGGTGAATGTATGGAATTTTGTATCTTTACCTGAACTATACTACAAAGAAGATAAATACTTTATTATAAGGTTTAGATCAAAAGTAGTTAGGGATGCAATTCTGATGAAAGGCCCTATACTATACACCATAAGCCTATGTTTTTACAGGAATAAACACTTGAATTTAGCCTGAAAATGATTTGCTAAAAGTCCTACCAATTTGGGTGATGTTTCCCCAACTGCCATTCGTCTTCTAGGTGGAGAAACCCATAGGAAAAACTGCTAGTGCAATTGGGAAACCAATGATGACTGATGAGTGTACAATAAAAAAAAAGGTATCATATGCTAGAGTGCTTATTGAAGTAGATATAACACATGATCTGAAAGATTACATAGCCATCAGGGACGCAAAAGGGAATAAAATTATGCAGCAAGTAGAATATGAGTGGAAGCCACCATTCACTACTACAAATAACACTTTTATGACGAAGATTACACCTCGAACAATAGAAAAACAAGGGTATAGGTCCTGAGAGCGTCATGTTTTAATTTTTTTATAAAAATAAACAACCTTTTCGCTTGGTTTTAAGAAAGCTGAGAGAATATATCTATAAGGGAGCTCGTATCGACACCCAGTTGCTGCGTTTTATGTATTTTTTCAATTGTTTAATTAGTATTTTTCACTTGGCGCCTTTCCAAATTTCATTTTTATCTTTGTTATTTTTTTTAGTTTTTATTAGTATTTACCTCGGCTACATGTTCCAACTGAGAGGTAATATATTTTGCATAAACAATTTCAAAATACTATTTTCAAAATCTTATTTTGATATTTTATTTGATATATTCAAACCCCTCGGTTTCCATCAAAAATCGACATGATATATCTTTTAAATGAATTCCCAAAATATGACGCTATTGTGTTTTTTATATTTTATATTTTTAATTAATACTGTCACGTCGTTTTTTTATAAAACCGACGTGACACTTATTTTGCATGAAATACTTCATAGAAATAGCTAATTTCTAACTTTTCATTTACCTATCAACGCTCTAACGTTATTTCGTCATTCTCTTCACAAAAACCCTAGGCGATTTTCATCGTCACTCTCATCAAAACTCTTCTTATAGATATTCATCAAAACTCGAACATCATCTATATTCCAACAAAAAGTTGTTTGAGGTATGTTTGTTCTTCTTTATCACGTTTAAGGTTTATATCACTGAAATAGTTTATATCACTTGTACGTTTGTTCTTCGTTATCACGTTTGAGGTTTATATCACTGAAATAGTTTTTCTTGATCATTTTAATTTTTCATTTGTTTTTCACTGAAACGTTATTTGATTCAGGTTTTTTGATTCACTGAAATAGTTTCTCGTGATCATTTTGTTTTTCACTGAAACATTAGTTTCTCTCTTGATAGTCATGGTCGATTCGACAATCACCTCCCATACAACATATGCTGCAACCTCTATTAATACAAAACATAAAAGAAAAAGTAGAGGTGCCATGATGTATACCAAGGTGAAAAAAGCCCAGAAAACTGGTGTTCGCTACCCGGTTAGAGTTGATATAGAAACCGACAAGGTTTTTGGTGAACATGCTGAAGATTTTATGATTTACATTGCGTTACCTAGGTAGAAGTAAAGGGATTATTTTGCTAGATAGTTGGCACGACGTTGATGATGACTTGAAAGATACTATATGGCAAGATATTATGGTGTTTATTTTGAATTTTATGCATTGAGTATATATGGAATGGATTTTTTGTTTGATACTAATAACATCTCTATTGTGTAAACATAAGATGTGTTCATTGTTAGTCTAGATGATAAGAGCATGAAAAAAAATTGCTTACATATTATGGTGAGTATTGGAGGGGTTTTAAGACATAGCTCACCCACGATTATATTAAACATGAAAAAGATAAAGAACTGCCTCCAAATGAGGTGTATTCATTTCATGATCAAGATGTCCGAGAAGTGTACCCGCGATGTGCTTGAGGTATAAGTTGTATGCTGTTGTTATTATTGTTTGCGTATATTAATTTTGTATTGTATTTATGTTGTTTTATGATGCAGAAATTGAATTCGTATGGTCAACTCAGCCACACAAACTCAAATCAATTGGAAATGCACGAGAATGTAGTTGAGAAAGTTACGTGTGGTAGGAGCGTGAAAGAAAGTTTTTCTACCAACCAAGGCAGTATTGAACCCACACCACCAAAACAAGATAGCGCTTAAAAACTAGAAATGATGATTGAGAGTATTGAAAACCCATGCTTAGATATTAAATTAAGTCATGATCCATATCATTATTTGTACTTTCTAAGATTTCTGTACATGAATTTTTAAAGGGATATGTGTACCTAGACAATTCCATAATACAAATTTGGTGCTCATAAGTATAGTTTTTATGTTGATTTCTATTTATATTCATACGTTCTTGTACTTTAACATAAAGATTTGATTTTACACGTACATCCATGAGTTCTGTGACGAAAGGAATATTCTAAACAAGTATTGTATCTTAGATCCATCGCAGATTTCTCTTACTCGCGGTTTGCCAAGACACAATATCTTTGTTTACATACAAGACAAGTTGAAAGGGAACATCAAAGATTTTTTTTAGTCTCGTTTTACCGCGAGTAAGTATATATTAATTTGTGTTTTCATTTATAAATCAATTTTATACATATTATTAATTATTCTAAATGTTTATGCAGTGAACATTGATAACTACTCTCTCTGTTTCTTTTTAAGTGTCGTTTTAGAAGAAATTTTTTGTTTTTATTTAAGTGTCGTTTTTATAGTTTAATGTTATAATTTATCAATTATACCCTTACTTTTTCAATAACTTCACTTCACATTTTCCAAAAAAATAATTATTTTCTCAATTAGTTATTGGAAAAAAAAAAGAGTGTATGATTGAATTTATTTGGAAAGAGAAAATAAAAGAGGGTATAATAGGAAAAATAAATACAACAATCCACTATCTTGGTTGAAGAGCTTTTTGCTAAAACGACACTTAAAAAGAAATGGAGGGAGTAATTATTATATGTCCCAAGAAAAATAGTATAGTTGTGTTTTGCTCATTGCACTCTGGACTGCCCGATGTTGTGGTTAACACTTTGAATAAGTAAGTGGTATTATTTTTAATACTCAAATTTTAAATTTTGAATTAAAATTTTTTTTATTCATGTTTAATTTTAGCTGACATGTGTAGAGCGACAGAGGGAAATATTGCAATGAAAAAATATTTACTTGGTAAAAAGTCAAGCAATGTTTACCCAAGTAAGTATATTACTTGTGGTTTTGTACATTATATTATTTATTTGTATTAGTGTGATATAAATATATGAAAATTATTTGTTGTGGCGAAAACAACTTGACGACCGTTCTTGTGGGTACTATGTAATAAAATATATGCTACGTATTGTCTCCGGAGGCATTACAAATGAATGGATGAAACATAAGGTATTAAATTAATCCATATATACACATATTTATATTTCGTAAGTTCATGTTGTTGTTGTTGTTATCTTATCATAATTTAAATTTTGTTCTAATTATAAGAGTTTAACAAGAAAACACCATACTCAAAAGAAGATATGAATGACATCCAATAACGTTGGGCCAATGTCTTTTTATCTTGTTATGAATCTTGACAACAATAGTTTTTCTTGGTTGTTATAATCTTAATTAATTTGTATATGTACAAGGGTTTTTTAACTTTTATGTGCAAATATGTAAATGTGTGTATTTTGTCTTGATGAGAAAATGTAAATTTGTACATTTGGTTTAAAATGATATGATATATTCCAATTTAGGTATTCATTGGTTAATATATTTATAATGATATGATAGTGGACAGTGAAAATGATACAAACAAAAAATAATACTTGTTAGTGAAAATATTACAGGTAAAATATGATACAGGCCAGTGAAAATAATACAGGCAAAAATGAGATTTAACCCCTTGGTTATTACTTAAAACCGAGGTAAATGAATACCTTATTACCTCGGTCTTTAAATACAACTGAGAGATGTATGTAGCACACAACAAAATTTAGAAAATAAAAATATGCAGTTTCTAGGGATCGAACCAATGACCTTTTAATTGATAATCTCGGTTTTAAAAACACTGACGTGTAAAGTTATAGCTTTTCATGTTGCCCTTCGTTACCTCGCCTGGGTAGTCGAGGTTAAATGCATTTCACAACTGATGTTAGATGTGTTATTTGTAGTAGTGATTTTGTACAACTTAAGAAAAGGTTGGGTTTGAATGCAAAGAAAAGATCAAGCAGATAAAGAAATAACAAGAGCATAATAAGAAAATATGGATGGAAAAAACAGCCAAGGCCATACAACATGACAACACAAGTGCAACTGAGACACAAGGAGAAAACAAAGAAAATAATGCTGATGCAAGAAAACCAGAGTTCACAATAATAGGATCAAAACAAAAGAGTAAAGAAAGGAAAATAGAGGGGAACAATCCAATGAAGATAGTAAATATCTTTCTTGGATGTAAAAGTGGTTTTGAAATATTGAGAATAGGTGAGAGCTCGGAGTCTAATGATGAAAAAGTGCCTTAATTCTAAGCATGGAATATTAGAGGTCTGAATAAAAAGGCAAGACATGTGGAAGTATTAGCACATATCAAAAAATGTCAAGTGTCTTGTGCTTCCCTACTGGAAACTAGAGTAAAAATCAACAATGTTAATAGAGTAAGAATGAGATTTTAGAGTGATTGGAATTGGTTAGACAACTACATACACCACCCTAATGGTAGGATTTGGATAATATGGAAAAGAAATAACATGGAAGTGAGAATGATTGATTGCTCAGATCAATTTATTCACTATGAAGTTCATAATGCAGAGGGAAAGATCACCAATTGGGTGACAATAATCTATGCTCAGAATCAACTTCACAATAGGAAAAAACTTTGGATGGATATCAAGAAATGTGCTAGGGGAATTTAGGGGCCTTGGATTGTATTGGGAGATTTCAACAATATGCTTAAGGTAAGGGGACATGATTGGGGGCAACAATGTTCAAGAAGCTAAGCATTCTGACTTGGAGCACATGATGGAAGAAGTGGAACTTTATGAAAATGAGACAACACACAATCATTTTACTTGGTCCAAAAGACAAACAAATGGGATGATTTACTCCATAATTGATGTAGCCACTTGCAACAGAGAATGGTTCTTCAAATACCCTCATTGTGTTATTGAAGTACTCACCACCCATATATATATGACCATGCTCTCATCAAAGTGCAAATAATTGGGCAAAACGCTGTAGGAACCAGGTACAAACATCACTTTAAATGTTTGAATTGTATTGTAGATAATCAGGATTATCTACCAATAATTACTAATAGCTTGAACGTATAAGAGAGAGGTAGACCAGTGTATATTGTCTGGAGAAAACTCAAGAGACTACAACCACTCTTGAGTAGTATGATTAGACAAACAAATGCAGGGATTAAGAGAATCCAAGAGAATAGAGAAAAGTTATCACAAGCAGAACAACTTTTGGCTAGAGACCTATTCAATCAGAACTAAATGGAAAGTGTCAAGCACTAGTCTAAAAAATTAGTTAGAGTTACTTACATGGAAGAACAAATCCTTGTACAAAAACCCAATATCAACTGACTGAATATGGAAGACGGAAACAATGCTTATTTTCATGCCATTGTAAGAGGGAAAAACAAATAGATAGGAATTCAAAAGCTAGAAACCTAGGATGGACATGTGATCATTGATCCAAATGGAATTGAGAATGAAGTGCAAAGATTTTATGGACACCTAGTGGGACAATCCTCCATAAGATTAAAACAGGTAGACATTGCAGCTCTCACACATGGACCCCAATTACAAGAGGCCCATAGAGAAAGGTTGGTTTAACCAGTCACAAACCAAGAAATATGGGACGCCTTCAAGGGAAGAGGTGACTTCAAGGCACCAGGAGTGGATGGTTTTAATGCAAAATTTTTCAAATCTTCCTAGAATGTGATAAAAAAGGATATTAGAGCAGTTGTTCAGGAGTTTTTTTCGAACATAACAGACTCTACACTGCAGTCAATTGTGCTTTAACAACCCTTATACTAAAGAATACCACTGCAACAACCATGAAGAAGATGAAACCAATTGCTTACAGCACCACTTTATATAAGATAATCTCAAAAATTCTGACTTCTAGACTAAATAAGGTGATTAATGATGTGGTGGTTGATAGTTAGGCAACATTTGTACCAGACAATGTAATCCATGATAATATCATCATGGCACATGAGCTTTTAAGAGGGTATAATAGGAGACATATATCTCCCAGATTTTCCATCCAAATGGACTTGCAAAAGGGATATGATATAGTATAATGGCCAACATTGGAAACAATTATGAGAGAAATGAGCTTCCTATTAAAGTTCATTAAATCGATTATGATATGTGTCACCATAATATCCTACAAGTATCCTATCAATGATCAACATATTAGAGTCTTGAAATTTAAGTGGGGTATTAGACAAGGGGGCCTCATATCCTCTATGTTATATGTATTAATCATGGAATATTTGCATATATGCCTCAGGAATATTCAGAACAAACTAGACTTCAATTTCCATCCAAAATGTGAGAGATTACAACTAATTCATATTTTTTTGCAGATGATTTAATCCTTTTTGCTATAGGAGATGACATATCGGTACAGCTCATGATGAAGGAGTTTTAAAACTTCTCTGAATCCATTGTTTAACAGCAAACCCTATAAAATGCAATGTATATTTTGGAGGTGTTTCAGAAGTAGAGTAGAAGAAAATTTTAGAAGTCGCAAAGTTCTCTAATGGTAAACTACCTTTCAAATATTTTGGGGTCCCACTATCAAGTAGAAAACTGACTATCCATCAGTGTAGGCCCTTAATTGTTATGATGGTTGCAAAGATTAGACACTGGACTACAAAGTTGTTAAGCTATGCATATAGACATTACCTGATTAGACGTGTGCTATTTGCTGTAGAAAACTACTAGATGCAGGTATTTCCCATTCCTAAAAAAGTCATAAAACAAATTGAGGCTATTTGTAGAAGTTTTCTCTATAGTGGAAAAGATGAGATATCGAGAAAATCATCTGTGGCATGGGACAAAGTCTGCAACCCAAAGAATGTAGCGGGATTAAACATAGCATAAGTCATGGAGTGGAATCAGGAAACTATGGGAAAACTCCTCTGGAACATTCAAGGAAAAGCTGATAAGCTCTGGGTAAAATGGATCAATGCATACTACATCAAGAACCAAGAGGTAAATACATGGAAACCTACACAAAAATGCTCGTGGATTTTAAAGTGTATTCTAAAATGTAGAGAGAAAGTGGAACGAACACAATACTGGGAAGAAGTCCTTCAAACAGGAATGTACAACACTTTAACCATGTATAAAGCGTTGAGAGGTGACATAGAGCAAGTAGAGTGGAAGAAAATGTTATTCAGCTACTATGATAGGCCAAGAGAGATATTTAATCTCTGGTTAATCCTCATAGGTGTAAAATTGCAATAAAGGATAGGCTGATGAAAATTGGGATAATGACTAATGGCATATGCGTGTTCTATGACCAAGTAAAATATATGGAGCACATGTTCTTTGACTGTATTAAAACAAGGAACATTGGCAAAAAATTATGGCGTGACTTGGTTATAACAGGAACCCTATTTGTTGGAGTTCTAAAAAGAGGTGGCTTATACAAGAAACGAGAAGGAACGGCTGGAAAAGAAGCATGCTAAAAATTGCGATAGCTGAAACTACATATGAGATTTGGAGGGCAAGAAATGCAAAGGTTTCTTTCAACTCTTCTACCTTTAAACTCTTGAAAGTGTACCTCATGGTTTTTCTTCTTTGAAGTTCCATTCCTATAATGTTTACAAAAATGATTTCTTTTAATTCCTTGAAAGATATTTTGGTTTTAAAAATGCATGGATGCATGAAGGGATGCAATGCAAACATAGTAAAAACATGGGGTTTAAAGGTTTAAAGTCACGAGCATGGAGCCAGAGGTCTACCCATCCCAAAGGTGTGTACTATAGTTATTTTTGTACCTACGGAACAAGGTTCTAAAAAGTTCTCAGTCTCAAGCAGTTCAACTTGGATATTATAAATGTTGCAATTCACTTGCTTGTTTTGATAATATTCCAAGAGAACCTCATCCGAGTGTAGTATCGTGTAACAACCATTCTAGAATTGAATCCAAATATAGTTTCCACACCACGTCCTAATGGCCAAGATTGGTTAAAATGTTTCTAGGTCCCTAGCTTTTAGAGCTCCCAGGTTGAACGTAACGATGTATTTCCAATTACTTGGTCAACAAAGATGACTTTCAAAGAGGTCTCCACTGAGCGATGGATCTCAAATTGACTTCTTTAGGATTACTCCCTTGATATCAAAATGACTTTACCATCTTCTATCATAAGTGCACTCAAATTCGGGTTAGGATTTATCTCACCACAATGGGGAATCAAGCCCTTTCCCAATACAAGCCACAAAAAGTAACAAGTATTCACATATGCAGTTTATTGACAATAATAATAGTAACAATAAAAATGGGGTTAACCCTTCTTATGAATAATGATATTCCCCAGCAGAGTCACCACTTTTCTGTAGCGGTGAAATTTGTGAGACTAAAGCCATTGATTGACTTAGCTCATATATTTTAAACAGAGTCTCCACCGAGCTTTATTGTTTCCAAATGAAATAGGAGAAAGAGAAAAATAAAACCCAGAGAAGTTTTTAAAATCAAAACTAATAAACTTATCATAGATTTAGGTACGGGGGTTTGTTATGCAAGGGGAAGGTTTTAAGCACCCCTCACATCTACGTTACTCCATATGAACCTTTTTATTGTTTATTATTGTCATAAAATGCCTTTGTGTTTTTTGTTTAAATAGAGTGGGAGGATGAGAAAAGAAGGTTTTATAAGTGAGCTTGATAAGACATCGCATCTTAGGCCTACATACCCTTTAAGTGCAATAGGGAAGTCAGAGCTTTTGTAGTTCCCCTTAAAAGAAAAATAAAAGGCCAAGTGACAAAATCTTTTTGGGTGCTGAGCTTTAACAATACTCAACAGGTTTTTTTAAAATGTTAAGCTTTGACAATACTTAACAAGTTTTAAAAGGAGGCCAAGTTTTAGCAATACAAGGCTAAGGTTTAATAAAAGAGGTTGGTTGAGCTTTAACAATACAAAACCAAGAGTTGAGTTTAAAAGGGTTGAAATTTAACAATACAAAATCATTTTCAAAACAAGTGGGGTGCAAAGCTTTAACAATACTAAGCACAAAGTAAAAGAGTTTGAAAAAGAGATTGAGTACCTTGACAATTTTAGTCAATACCATTCTCATTCCTTTGGAGTTTTAGGCAACACCTCAAGTAATCATTCATGATGAATATCTCAAGTGTGTGTGTGATAATATGTGTATTATGGATACAATCAAGGGGTGATTTCAACAATATATCAAGGTATAAACTCAAAGATAAAAGTTGAATGAATAAAAAGATGACATACCTCAATATCATTTCATGTATGTATGAATATGATGTGATGATGAATAAATGTCTCAATGCATGTGGGTTAGTAAACAATGTATATATACAAAGATAATAACAAAAACAAAGTATAAATGTACAAGGATGTAAATCAACAAGTACATGAACAAGTATATAAGTGAGGGGATCAAAGCTATAACTTATATTAACATGGTGAAGCTTGAAGATCACAAGTCAAAATTAGGGTTTTAGTTGATTCCTAAACCTAATTAATTTTAAAAGTAGATTAAAGCTACACCCTAATAGAGGGTTGACTTAAGGGAACATGGTGTCATCAAGATAGACTTAAACCTAGTCTTAATTAATTCACACAAAGGTATATACAATTTTACTTGGTGAAAATATTAAAAGGAATTTGATTTTAAAAGGATTTTTGAATGACCAAATAATAAATATTTTCGGGATTTTAAAATATATTCTCAAAATAGACAAGATAAATGAGAAGTGTGCAAAAAAATTAAGTAAAAATAAATATTTTTGCTATTTTTAATGATTTAAAGTTGAAATAAAAGTGAAATAAACTAGTGATAAAAATTAAGGTTTGCATTTGGTGGCACTTGAACTTGTGCCCTCAAGGTTGCAACTCAAAACCTTAGCCATTGGGCCAGGTGCTTGCATTTGATCATAAGGCCCAATCAGTTCATAAAATAGTAAAATGAGTGGTAATTGGTTAAAATGAAAATAAAACAACAAAAGTGTAAAAGGGGGGATTTGAACTCACGCCCTCATATACTAACGCCCTAACACACATATTCTTGCCATTGGATCAAACGATGAAGTCAGTTAAGAAACGCATATCATTAAAATTAAAAGAAACTAAGTTCATGAAGTTTGAAAACCAACTTCATCTTCAACCTCACGTTCACCATTTTTCTGGAAAATCAACATCATCAAAGCTCAACCATTTTCAAAGATACAAACATGGAAGTTGTTCATTTTTTCAATACGAATCTAACCATGTATCATTCATTCATTGATTTTAATTGTAGCTCACTAATTTCAAGAAAAACGTGATGAACCCTAAAACTTCAAACTAAAATTAAATGACTAATATGTACAATCAATCCCTAAAACCTTGGGGCTTTTATTCAGCACATCAAAACTAACAATCTGGTATCAAGGATGAGCTACTTACCTCTGCAACTGGAAATCAAGGATGGACTTAAAGCAGTTCTGGGAGTGTTTCAATGATCCAGTTAGCTTCCCTGAGTTCCCAAGAAGCTTTAGCAATGCTTAGTTTGGACTGAAAGTGGTTCAATCTTTCTGGAGACCTCGACTTGCAGAGATGAACAAGTGAGATATGGAGATTTTGATTTATGTGTTTCAGTTAGGTTCTAATGCATACATAAGTGTCTATATGCTATATAGAGGGTGTTTGAATGGTTAATTTGCAAAAGGGATTACAAGAGATGAGAGATTTGAAGTTATGGACTTCAAAGCTCAAAATGGAGAATTTTGACCAATTCTGACTTGAGAGAGTTTCAGAGAGGTTTGAGGGTGATTTCTGGTGTGTCTTGAAGCTTAGAATTGGTCTCTATTTATAGGGAAATAAGGGAGCTTCAATCTGATCACATGGAGTATTAAGGCTCCATAACTTGTTTTTGAAGCAAAGTGGTGATCATGGTTCCAATGCATAGTACAAGTATGCTTGGAGTTGTTGGATGCTTTTGACAAGTTTTGTCTGATATTTTGGTGGAGTGTATGCAGAAGAAACAAGTTAAGAGCTCAAGACAAGTTAACTTTGTGATTAAAGCCTCTTTATGATAATGGAAGTCAAGCCTTTATGCTTAAAATGGAATGAAATCTTGGATAATGCTTGAAACACTTGGGTAATGGCTCAAAAGCAAGTATAATCCTATAATTATGAGGTGTTAAACAAGTTATAGGACCTGTCTTTGCAGATTTGGTGATTTTGAATTGGTTTTGCAACTTGGTTCCTTCTTATTCATGACTTGAATTTCAAGTGTTATGGTGCCATCTTATTTAATTCGAAACTTCCAATCTACACATGCTATGGAGGTGTTATTGTATTCTTTGGAAAGATATAACAATGCTCTTCAACTTTGGTCTTTGGTTCTCCTTCAGATTCATCTTGGATCTTGGTGAAAAATGCCCATGAAGTTTGAAGAAAATTAGGTTAAAACACTTAGAAAATTTTGCTAAGTGTTGGAAGAAACTTTGTGAGTCCATAACTTTCAAATGGTTGATTTTTTGGGAAAACGTTGTATGTGGCAAAGTTGCAGTTTGGACTCAGATCTACAATTTTCATGTTGGAAGTTTTTCCAAATTCTTCTTTGATTTTTAAGTAACTTGGGCCCGAAGTTATAACTTAAAAGCTTAAAAACACTTAGAAATTTTCTAAGTACTTGAAATCTTACAACTTTGACTTTTGTTGACTTTTGATCCTTGATTGATTTTCTTGATCAAATGGATTTAATAAATATATATTCATGATTTTGATCTTCCGAAGTCCATGGTTGACCATATTTCTCAAAAGTCAAAGGCAGTATTGAACATTTGACTTTTTCCACATAAATTGCATTCTTGTAAATACTAATTGAATCAAGCTCTCCTAATCAAATAGATGATGTGAGTGAATTATAATGAGGCATTGGAGATCCTTGAGCCATGATTTGAGATATGGGGTCATGTCTTGATTAAAATTCAACTCCCCATATGAACTAGGTCAAAAAGCCCTAATTAGTGCACCAGATGAAATTGGAAGTTGTTGATCTTGAATTGAGCCACCTTGGACTTGGATTTTGATGAGGGGAATCACTTGAGCATGTTAAAATGCTTGAGTTCCTTAGTGGTCCTCAAAACCCTAATTTGCCTGAGTCTCCTTGATCAGTCACCTACCTTGGGAAACAAGCAATAAGCACAACACAATCTTTTTTTTGGTATAATTTTGGTTAGTAAATGATATATGAACAATAATGATAATTATAATGATGATGATGATGATGATGATGATCACACTATTCTCATAATGAGGTGGGATCTCAGGGTCAAAAATTGGGGTACAACAAACACCAGTAAACATGAATGTACTTCTCAACCCTCGCTAGCAAGCTGTTAAAGTTTTTGGGGAATTTAATCCCAATATGTTTCACGAACTTAGACCCTGGTTGGAGTAAGAGACTCAACCGATAATTTTTTGCTTCATCGTCGACACTTTTGACTAGATGGCTTCCATGTTGAACCTTTCAATGTATGATCGAAGGGATTCATCTTTTTCCTATCTAATTGAGCTTAAGTTTTCCATTGACTATGGTTTCCTTCAAGATTCTTTGAAGTGAGCGAAAAATCGCCTATGGAGCCCTCCCGAGGAACTAATTGACTCATTTTTTAACCAATACATAGCCTCTGCTTTTAAGATCACAATAAATAACTCGCACTTCTCTGACCCCCTAGATACTCTTAATTTTAATAGGACGTAAAGGATTTCCCCGTACTTATAGGGGCATGTCCTGTCATCATAGGTTCTCATTTCCAATAATTTTTAGAGTTACCTGTGTATATGGTGTTTATCCATTCTCCTAGTAAAATCATTTTGGAATGATACATCCTCGTCTCTTTCGAAAACGTTGGAGGATGAGGAACATGAGACATGGTGGTTGCGATGATGGAGATTCCTCTGACAGTTACTCTCAGATTCTAATCCTAAGGGAAAATGCATTTATGGAAGTGGGGAAAGCGTTTCACACCTATGATTGCCACTGGGTTGGCAATGTAGGGAAAACTATATCACACCATCAGCATAGTTTGTTACTACATCATTGTGGATCCTAGGTATCACAAAACAATATGTGTAAATGGTTTTGACTCCCCATCCCCTTGAAGTTTCTCATTTTTTAGTTTCAACGCCTCTGAGTGTTTGTTGATTGTCATCAACAAATATCTCTATAGGGTGTTAGCCTTTGTGTTTTTCGTTGACGTTACTCGAGTGTTGAGTTGAAGTGTGACATTGTCTCATTTTGGAGGAGGTACGATTTCTTCGACTGGGATGGGAATCCCTAAAGGTCGATGAAGTTTGTTCTTCGGTGGCCGAACAGGGATGGCCTCAATCAGGGTTTTAAAATACCGTCTGCAATTGCAAAAATGGCCACGACAAAACGGTATTGGTAGATGTCATTATCGATACCGTTATCGTCGTTTTTTATGTTAAAGAATAAACTATGGTTAATTCACACCGCGATGACTGTGACTAATCTCGTGACACCTGTACATATCGAAATTGTGAAAGCCTTTACACGACCGTGACACAACTGCGATTTTTTTAAAAATCCCGACCCCAATCGTCAAACAGGGGTTGAATCGAATTCCCTTAGTGTGGGGAGGATGTCGTGAGTCCATCTCCTGTGTTGTTGTTTACCCTCACGATCTTACTGGTGACAAATGGGGACGATTAGCATTTTGCGTGATTCTTTTCTCGCGGTTCACCATTTTGACGTTTGAATAAAGTGTTTGAAAGTAGTCACTCTCAATGGTGTGAAGTTGGTATGATTTAAGTGGGGCTTCTTGTAAGAGATTATGAGCCCCAAATTTGGTTTAACATCATGATGAAGGTTGGTACTTGCAAACACTCAAACGTCCAAGTAAATTTCTATTGGAAGCAAGAGGTATTTTTATGCAAATAATGTGTGTCCCTTGATTTGACGTTTTTCTTTTACATAGGTAGTTTCTAGAGTTTTTGAAGACCTAAAACCTTCTTGTGCACGACAACGATCCATATGGACATGAGTCAGGGTATAATTTGTTTTCTTATCTAACGGTCCTCCTTCAATCATTTGTTTGAATTAGGTGTTTTTTTTAACATATCCATAGCTGGTTGTACTTTTATCTAAAGTTGTTCGCTTTCTCGTCATTATAATGTTTTCATGTTTTAATGAGATAGTTCTTCGGCCTCCGGTGGTAAGTAAAGAGTTTGATATATTTGTTATGAATTAAATGCCTCATTGGACCATTAAATCTGTTTTCAGCCCAGACAATACACGTTAAGTTCTCAAAAAATTCAAATAGCTTTTTAAACTTTTATTTGATTGAATTTGGATACCATAACCACATCAATATCCCTATTTCTAAGTGTAGTGTCACTAAGTCCTACTATTGATTGTTTCTATCTAACTATACTATCTTGTAAGAATAACAGTAAAACTCTGGTGGCTACAAAAACTGCATTCCACTTTAATGAAAAACCATGAGTCACTGAGGTGGTACTGAACAATATTTATTAGTTTTCTAACTACCACATTTACAACTCCTAGCTATTTTTCATGCTATAAATATCATTCATAACCTTCTTCACTCTCAAATAATCAATACTATTTCATTACATGCCTTTCACTTCCATTTTCAATTAAAGTTTCACCAACTCATTGTAAGTAATTTTTCTAAAAAAAAAATTAATATAATCTCAAGTTTGAATTTCATGATTTATAAGATTCTAGCTAGCAGTTAGCACCTAATTATAATGTTGTCTCTATGTGACAAGAAACAATAGTAGTTAAAATTATCAGCATTGATATTTATTATGCAACAAAAAGTGGACCATAGATATTAAAGTTGGATTGGACCTTTTCAATTTTGAGATTCTTAAAGTGCGTCATTCAGGTTTTTTGTGGCAAGTTAGTTCAAGAATGAAGAGGTTTTCAGTTGAGGTTGAGGATGGAAGAGAAGGTGGAAATGGTAAGCTTTCGGTTGGTCCGGTTTACCGGAACCTTCTCTCGAAAGACAATTTTCCTCCCATGGATCCTGATTTCAACTCTGCTTGGGATATTTTCAGGTGAATTTTTATAATGTTTTGTGACTTATCAATAGAATGAACATTTTTCTGAATGATATGTTTTTGACCATGATTGTAGTATGTCTGTTAAGAAACATCCTCAAAATCGGATGCTCGGATGGCGAAAAATCGTTGATGGAAAGGTTGTTAGAAGTTCAATTTGTGTTATGTAACTTGGTTTAGTTATGTATGTGTAAGATAAGGTAATTTCTTTTTTTTGTTTGTTTTGGTTTATGTTCATAGTTTGGACCCTATGTGTGGAAGACATACAAGGAAGCTTATGATGAAGTTTTGCAAATTGCTTCTGCTTTGAGAGCTTCTGGTGCTCAACCTGTAAGTCTTTTCAAAAAGCTAACTCCCTCACAATGTCGGATTTGAATTGTGTGGATTCGTGAATTTAGTAAGTCATACCGATAGTTGTTTCATCCGGATCAAACATATCGTTCATATTTTACATTTTTTAATTTGTATCGTCTGATTTTGATCAAACAGTTATCGATATGATTGATTACATTTTTACCGCATACAATCAAAATTGCATAATTTATACTTTAAATTAAATTTTTATGGTGATTTATCATAGGGTTCTAAAGTTGGAATTTATGGATCTAACTGTCCACAATGGATTATAGCAATGGAGGTTTGTCACTCTTTTAATTTTTTTTTTTAATTTTCTTTATATATTATTCCTTCTGTAATGTTATCATAATTCATAATTATGTTTTGTTTATCATGTTGGTGCAGGCTTGTTGTGCACAAAACTTCATTTGTGTCCCTCTCTATGACACTCTAGGTATAAGTTCTTAAATGAGAAAAAAATTCTTGATTTAATGAGAATTTCTTAATTAGTGCTTTGGTATAAATGAGAACATTTTTCTTTATTTAAAGAGAATTTTTTTAATTAGTGCTTTTGTTTTTGAATTAGTGCTTTTGTCTAGATGAAAACATTTTTCCTAATTTAATGTGAATTTTTTAATTAGTGATTTGTTCTAAATGAAGAAATATTTTGATGCAGGGGCTGGTGCTGTAAATTTTATCATAGATCATGCTGAAATAGATTTTGTTTTTATTCAAGATAAGAAGGTTAAAGAGGTAACTAAAGCATAAAATTTATTTTTATATTTTAGATGAATTTATTTATCCATTATAAATTCCGAATTCAATTATTCAAGATGAGAGGGTAAATATCTCTTTCAATTAGAGAATATTAAAAAAAAAATTGCAATTAATTCTAACATTGGATGAGTAAATAATTACCTCTTTGTTTTCAGGTATTGAATTCTAAATGTATATCCTCTAAGAGACTAAAAGGTAAATTTACAAGTTTTTTAATTTGGATTTTAATATATGGTTTAGGTAAGAATTAAAGGCATTTATGTATGTACCTAAGTTTGGTTGTGGTGGTTACAGCCATAGTGGGTTTTACTTCATTAACTGAGGCAGAGAAAAATGAAGCCACCAACATTGGAATTAAACCATATTCATGGGACCAATTCCTAGACATGGTAGGTCTATATGGATTTTCTCATTTAATTTATTTAATCATTCTCTCAACTTTTTATATTTAAGAATTAAGATCTAATTTCTAGATATCTCTTGTAAATGCACATGTCTTTTTTATCATTAATATATTCTTTTACGGTCAAATATATATATGAAAGGAAAAAGAAATATACATTGACATTGTAAAATAATTTTATACTGTCAACCAATTAGACATGTGTATTCAACCAAATCACAATTTTAACTTAAAAATAATAATATGACATGACAGAATGTTATAAATCTGTATAACATTAGTTTACATTAAGAGTGCATTACCACTTCATAAAAAAACTGAATTCCCAATCAAAAATAATTCTTTTTAATTGAAAAAAATATAGAAATAGATGACAATTGACAAATGATCAAACAAACAAAAATTGTCCCCACTCAATAATAATTCATTAATTATGTATTTTTAAATTGGTATAATTTTATATTATTATTCTTATCCATTAACCTTTATATAAATAATCACTCATAATATTTATATAAATAAAAAAATTCTAAATTTTTCTATAAAGACAACAACAATTATTTTTTATTTTAATAAACAGAATCGACTATAAGAATCAATTTTTACTATAACATTTTTGGTTCTATTAAAAAAAAATAAAAATTTTATAACTAGAATTCTCTGTTTATAACAATATATTATGTGTATTTTATATATTTTTCATTTTTATGGTTTTGAGTTTTCTTTATATTTTCTTCATCCTTAAAATAAAATGTAAATAAGATAAATTTTAATTGTTTTTAAAAAGGAAAAAGGGATATACACTGACAGTGTAAAATAGTTTTACACTGTCAACCAATGACGATCACGAATCAGGACAAGTCAAACTGAAAATTTAAAAAAACTTATATGACATGGCAAAACGTTATATTTTAATTGGATGACAGTGTAAAACTTTTTTACACTGTCAGTGCATAATCATTAAACTCTTTTAAAAAAAATTAATTGTATTATTTTCAAATATTAATTTATATTTTGTAATTTTCCTCATAGTAAAAATGGATATTATTTTAACTTCACATTTTGTTCATTGTTAATTTTAAAAGTTCTTTTAAAATATTGAAAGAAACAAAAAGTACTATTTCTAATTCAAAACAAATGATCCAACCCATAGTGGTTGGTAGGTAAATATTGAATGCACCCTAACTCTTGTCTGTACTAGCAATAAATGTTGTGGTCCTAAATATAATCCATTTTTAGTTACCTTTTATTGTAATAATATATTATTTTTATACAGAGAAAAAATAAGCATGCATTATTTATAATTACTTGTTTATATTATATTTCTCAATTATAATTAATATCTAATTTATTTTACAGGGAAAAGAAAACCCTTCAAGTATTTCTCCTCCCCAATCTCATGATATTTGCACAATAATGTATACAAGTGGAACAAGTGGAGATCCTAAAGGTGTTGTTTTAACACATGAAAATGTACTTGCTTTAGTTAGAGGAATGGATCTTTTTATGGAACAATTTGAGGACAAGGTAAATCTAAATATCTAATAATATTTAATAATTATATTAATATCGTTTTAAATATAAATTGTATAATTAAATCATAAATTTTTATTTTTTGTAGATGAATGTGGATGATGTTTATTTATCATTCCTCCCTTTAGCTCACATTCTTGATCGTACAATTGAAGAATATTTTTTCCGTAATGGTGCATCTGTTGGATACTATCACGGGGTATATTTGTCTTTTTTTATTTAGAGTGGATAAAAATCAATTTTTTAAATTAATTGACATGGACATTATTATTATTAAAAAAAAATTATTTATATGTGATTTTTGTGTGAAGGATTTGAATGCATTGCTGGAAGATTTAGGTGAATTAAAGCCAACATTGTTTGCTGGTGTTCCACGGGTTTTTGAAAAAGTATACGAAGGTAAGGTTAAGCTGAAATATAAAAAAAAAGTTATTTTTTATTTATTGATTTTATTAAGATAATATTAACTTATAAATGTAATTTGATTATATTTATTTTAGGTGTTAAAAAAGCAGTGGCGCAACTAAATCCAATAAGGAGAACAGTTTTTGGCTGGCTCTATAACTAGTAAGTTGCCAAATTGCTCTTCTATATTTTTTTTGTTCAAAGAATTTTGCACCCAATTACATATATTTATGTGTGATTCCTTATTTAAAAAATATAGTAAACTTGGTTGGATGAACAAAGGATACAAACAGAAAGATGCATCACCTTTTGCAGATCTACTAGCCTTCAGAAAGGTTGTGTACATCTCTTCTCTTGCAAATATAAATATACTGTAACAATCTTCAATTACCTCTTAAACAAAGGATCAAATTTTTAACCTCTTTTTTCATCCTAATTAATCTCCAATTAGGTGAAAGCAAGACTAGGTGGACGAGTTAGACTAATAATATCCGGAGGTGCAGCTTTAAGCTCCGAGATTGAAGAATTCTTGCGCGTCACTACTTGCGCCTTCGTATGCCAAGGCTATGGTAACAACCTATGAATCTCTGTATAACATTACATTTCAAAATGTTACATCGACATTCTCTGTAGCACCATCACGTCTGAAAAAAGATATGTCCGTGTCAATGTCATTGTGTCTGAAACTGACATCAATATTTATGATTACTTTTACGTGTCAGTGTCAGTGTTAGTGTCCGTGTTTCATAATTGACATTAAGGTTAATCCAGGTTTGACAGAAACATGTGGACCTACTACACTTACATTTCCCGACGAAATGTGCATGCTTGGCAACGTCGGTGTTGTAACTGTATACAACGAGTTGCAGCTAGAAGAGGTTCCTGACATGGGTTACAATCCTCTTGGAAATCCTCCATGTGGCGAGATATGTATCAGAGGGAAAACCGTTTTTACCGGTTACCATAAGAATCCTGAGTTAACCAAAGAAGCCATAAAAGACGGATGGTTTCACACCGGAGATATAGGAGAAATGCTACCTAATGGTATTGTTAAGATTGTTGACAGGAAGAAGAATCTTGTTAAGCTTTCTCAAGGAGAGTATATTGCACTTGAGTATCTTGAAAATGTTTATACCATTACTCCAATTGTTGAAGATGTGAGATTTATTTATCAATATTTTGTGGTTTTTGTGAGGTTTTGATGAATTTCATATTGATGTCTGTTTTTTGTTTACCTTAAGATTTGGGTGTATGGGAATAGCTTCAAGTCAATACTGGTTGCAGTGGTTGTTCCAAATGAAGATGTTACTAATAAGTGGGCATATGCAAATGGTCACATTGCTTCTTTCTCTAATCTTTGTGCTCTTGATCAGTTGAAGAAATATGTTCTATCTGAGCTCAAATCTACTGCCGTGAGAAACAAGGTAACATATAAGGATTAATGATGCAAATTGCTTTTTAAAGAAGCTTTGTTTTAATTTTGTTAAATTTTAATCTTGCATTTCTTTTACTGGGGTGGGTGGCAAACTGGCATGTCTGCCTCCATTGAGACCTGTCTTGCAAAAGCGTGAAAAAAATGAGGCGAGGCAGAGCAGACATAGTAGAGGGACGAATTAAAAAACTTAGCTCATTTCGCTAAAAGGGACGGGTTTGGCGAGTCCTACACCCCAAAAGATTAAAATTTGCATAAAGTCATAATAGCACCCACTAAACTCCGCCAAAAAATGGGGTGGGTTCGACGGGCCCTACACCCCAAAAGATTAAATTTGACACAATGTCATGTTAGCCTGCCAAAAAGTCGGGGCGGGCTCGGTGGGTCCTCCACCCCAAAAGACTAAAATATACAAAAAGCCATGTTTGCACACACTAAAGTCGGCCAAAAAAGGAGCTGGGCAAAGAGCATACAGGTCTAAAGTCTTATTTCTGCCCGTCAAAAATTTCGGGGCAAACATATATGTTCGGTGTGTCGGGTCCATTTTTCCATCTCTAGCATGGTATATGAATCTCTAATGGTCTTGTTTCCTTTTCCAATTTTTGCTTTGTTGAAACTAGTTGAAGGGATTTGAACATATCAAAGGGGTTATACTAGACCCACTTCCATTTGACATGGAAAGGGAGTTGGTGACTGCAACATTAAAAAAGAAAAGGAACAATATGCTCAAGTATTATAAGGTACTAGTATTTATTTTTTTTTCTTTTTTCCTTCTTACTATTAATGCTATGTGTTTCTGTATAGATATATATGTTATGTGCTTACAAATTTCATGACATTGTAACAGGTGGAGATAGACGAGTTATTCCAAAGTTTGGCTGGAGATAAGCTTAAACTTTGAGGTTTCTAGACATGGTTATGCCTACTTAATAGTGCTATAGTATGTTGTGTGATGTATCTCCAATTGTTTAAGTATTGTACCTAAAGTTGAAAGTGTACCCGAGAATAAACCATTTCGTTTGAAGAGAGCAAGTATTTGAATTTGTTGAAAATCTTCGTATGCGTGAGAAGTGTATTAGTTTACTATTTTGTTTATAAGTAACACTTAATTATAAGGAATTATGAGGAATACAAGAGATACTCAATCTTTAATACATAAGAGAAAAACAAAAGATCTAGCTAATCAAGCCAAAACTAACACACCAAGCACTACAAAGATTTACAACTGAGACATCTCACAATTTAAGACCCTTTTCTAGGCACATTTCATCTTAACGAAAAATAGCGACTACCCCAAGTCATGCTATTAGCTTACTGTTGACATTGTGGTTGTTATACTCAAAGATTATATACAATATTATGGGATAAGATCCTATCCAATGACATTATTCTCCCATTAAATCCGAGCCATTAATTTTCTTTAGAGCGGTTCAATTTTAAATTTTAAATACACCCCCAATATTACTAAAACTAACTATTTCCAAAAGTAGTCAATTAAAAGATATAAAGCTAATTTTCTACAATTTTACTGTTTAACTAAAACTCCTAATTAAAAACAAATAATACTTGGAATTAGGGGTGTTCAAAACCAAACCAACCCAATAGAAAACCGCAAACCAAACCAAATCAAACCGAAACCGCAAAAAACCACATTTGGTTCGGATTAGTTTGGGTCATCTTTTAACAAAACCGCACGGTTCGGTTCGGTTTGCGGTTTGTATTTTGTAAACCGAACCAAACCGAACCAAACCGCATTATGTTACAACCTAACCTTAACTTAACTCACATCCAACCCAAACTTAAATCTATAATACCTTAACCTTATGATTACGAACAATTTTCTCATCCTTACACATGATTTTAGTCCCGATCTTCTTAAATCTCTAATAGCATTATCGCGCCTTATTTGCCACATACATCTTCCCTATTTTTCTATAATCTCTACTCTCTTATATTCTTTCTTTTTTTACCTTCTCATTTTTATACAAATGTTCCCTATTTCAGTTTCGTTTTTATCGCACATCTTCTTCTCTAATCTCTCAACTCTTTTGTTTTTTCTTTTTCACCTTCACTAATCTCTCGTCTCTTCTATTTTTTTGTTTTATTCTAATAATTTTTATATTGTTTTATACTATTATTTTATGTTTATTATTCCACTCTTGTCTAATTTAATTTTTACATATTAAATAGAAAGTTGTTGTCTAAATATGATGAGTTTTGTTGTTATTTGATAGTGTATGAATGTCTAAATACAAAGTTATGTTGTCATCTATATGTGTATGTATGGTTCAATAAAATATTTGTAAAAAACCGAACCAACCGAACCGAACCAAACCGCATTAGTTTGGTTTGGTTTGGTTCGGATTTTTTTTAAAAGCCAACCGAACCAAACCAAACCGCACGATTTTTTCTCTTACGGTTCGGATGATTTTTTTCGTCAAAACCGCCCAAACCGCACCGCGAACACCCCTACTTGGAATAATTTGTTTTTATTGGGCTCTCCAACAAGTTTTAATCCTAACAAAATAACAACTTTCCCTTCCATCTTCATTTGGAGTCTCTTAGTTGTATTTCTAGTAGTTATACCCTCTTGTTGTCCTTGGGCTTCTTTGAGGTCATCAGCACTCCCTTCTTCGTTAGAAGAAAGTATCTTCGAGTTAAACTCGTCATCGCCTACATCAAAAAGTGAAATCACTTAAATTGAACGTAGCATTTACGCCATAATTATCGGGTACATCAATTTTGTAAGCATTGTCCTAATCTTTTCTAGGACTTCGAAGAGACCATCACCCCCTAGGTTGGAGTTAAAATCTCTATCTCGTGCAGAAAACTCCTTACAATAGTTTGTAAAATCTTGGTTATTTGTGTGCATGCTAAATGATAAACGAACTCCCATATAATGCTAAACATAACCTATTAGTTCAAATTACAAGATGAGCTTCTAAAGAGAATTAAATTGTCTTAATTATAAAAGTAGTCAACTAAAAGATCTAAAAGTTAATTTTCTAAGATTGTATTATAATCCGGTAAGACTCCTAACTAGAAATAAACAATACCTAAAATAATTTGTTTTCATTTAACTATCCAACAAACTTTAAACCCAACAAAATAGCAATTTGAGAAATGCTAACAACACTCTCTTTTCAACACTCTCTCTAACACTCACTTTCTTATTGGTTAAAACATGTGTGGGTCCTACCACTTTATGCGGGATCCATTTCCAAAGTGAGGGACCCACACATGTTTTAACCAATAATAAAGTGAGTATTAGAGAGAGTGTTGAAAAGAGAGTCAGAGAGTGTTGCTAGCACTCCTCTAGCAATTTTGCTTTCCATCTCCATCTCCATTTGTAGTTTCATAGTTTGTTATCCTTGAACTTATTAGAGGTTCATCAACTTAAATGCCCACAAGAAAAGCTTAAAAGATTGATTCTCACACAAGTATGAATTTAGATATGGAGATATTTTAAAATCACATATATGGGGACAAGTAAAACCGTCAAAATAAACTAGTTCATAAGCTTGATAAAACATATAATTGTCCGTCTAATATGTATAGTTAAAACTTCTAAAAAGTTATAGAAATATTTTTGTTGTTTTGCTCAAAAACAACACATAACGTGTTCTCTTAATTTATCAAATTTTATCTTTTCTACCATATTCAATTTTTTTATGATAAATAAATATTACATTAATTAATATAATTAAATTAATATTTCATGTATTCTAATAGTTTGTGTTACATTGTAATGCGCAACTTACGCTATTTTCTTATAAATAAATAAATAAAGAGTATTCAAATAAAGCATAACCAATTGACAATATATTAAATCAAAATCTTATAATTCCGGATGCTTAATTATCAATGCTGCTAAATATACCAAGTCCACTAATGCAATGGTGAGGGCATTTAACCTTTGACGACACTAGAATCCCAAAAACAAATTTGAAGCCAATAAATAAAATCCGTAAGGTACAACAGAACAAGGTCTAGGAATATAAAACATGTTACTACTCTAATGGTACAAGGAACTCTGCCAACTCTTTCACTAAAATTACTGACAATCAGCATGTCCTTTATGAAGGTAATAAGGAGGTAGTATTAGTGAACATTCCCATGACGATATTATGATGTCAACCTGCAGGAGATGAAACATCAAATTCCGATCCAATGGCAGATACGGTAAGGTAAGGCTTCCTTCATTTCCGATTCCGGGCTTCATCCTTTTCCTTCTCTCTTTTCTTGTACAGCTTTTCAAGAACTCGCTTCGCTTCACATTGTGGAAAATTAGACAAATCATAGTAATGTGGTGCTATATCTACTAACCTGTAAGATAAAAAAATTATCAGAGTTAAATATATTTCAATAAAATCAACAAAAATTAGAACCAGTATCCAAGTAAATATCATATATTAAAAGCATTTACATTTTGCCAGCTCAAGGCTCTCAAAAAAAGTCATTTGCTAGGACAACCATTTGGATATTATAGATTACAACAATAAAATCTTACCATTCACCGCGTATATCTGTCACAGTACGTATAAAATTCCGACTGGTGAGAACATATTCATTATAGATAACCCATTCGGGCTTGTGATCCAGGCAATTTGATGGATGTAAGTGTACCACCTACATCAGAGCAGAATCATAAATTTGAATGCAATCTTTCACAGGCTAGAGGATAGCTATTTTGGTAATACAAATGAAGAACAAAGGAAAAAAAATAACTTCAGCAAACCTGGTTGTCTTTCACTGTCAAATAGTGTCCTGTCCGTTCAAGATGAGCCACCTGCATGAAATATCCTGCTAGCATTGCCTTTCTAATGTTGACGTAATAGTCGCGACTATTGAAGTCAGTGCTGCATAACTTCAGGTTAAACCGAGCCATGATACGCACTAGCTGCTGTCGAACATTATCAGCTGATTTAAGTGCCCTGTTATTGACAAAGTTGTCGTAGCACCAAGATGCATCCTCATCTGAAAATTCATTCACATACATTTAATAAACTTTAACATCAGAAAAAAAATAAACAGCAAGGATTTGAGAATAAAATGAATAGAGTGAGCAGAAGTATACACTTACTGTTTTGCTTGTAGGCATGGTATACATTCAACAGTGTGAGATGATCTCCATCAATGTGTCCAAACCTAGCTTTCGCTTCGTCCGCAGCTTTTTGTGCCTCCCTAGGCCGGATAAAGCAATTGGGTACTAAATAAAGAAATTGATTACCACAGACGAGGTCCACGGAAGGTCAGCAGATGCATAGAGGCGAGAGCACACCATTTTCTTCATGAGAGAATACTGAGAAACTGCAACTATCTGCATCAGCACTTACTTAGAATCCTATGGTACATGCCAACCGGGGGCATGGAACCCAGAGAACAGTTGCTGATGACTACCTAACTGGACACACTCCAGAAACCGCACTCATGTGCAACTAAGCACACATGTAAGCAGTCAAACATCCCTTCCATATGCACAGTACTGCCTATGCACATGTTCAAATGCCGGGCCTCCATTTCAAAAGAAGCCCAACTCAACTATATTCCCTTAATATTAAGGCGGGACTCTAGACAGACACAAAGCGATAATAAAAAAAGAAGGATAAAAGAGAAGCATACCTGACAACATGGCAGAAATTGAAAGAATCTCGTTTGAACAGTTGAACTCAGGACTAACAACAAGCATCTTTGACATCTGAGGGTCCAATGGAAACTCACTCATGATCTCACCCAGCTTTGTTAAGTTACCCTCATCATCCAATGCACCCAAGTAATTCAACACTTCCAAAGCCCGCATTAATGTTTCAGGGGCAGGAGGGTCCATGAAATCAAAATGCACTAAATCGTCTATACCCAATTTCTTCAATGTAAGAACTGTGTTAGCTAGATTAGATCTCAAAATTTCAGGATAGGTTTGCGGCTGAAGATCATTATTGAAACTTCTCTCAGTATAAAGTCTAAAGCATTTCCCTGGCTGAGTTCTTCCGGCACGACCAGATCTCTGATGTGCACTAGCCTTTGATATTGGTGACACCAACAAAGACTCGACACGAACTCGAGGATTATAAACCTTCTGCTTAGCAAATCCAGGGTCAATAACATAGACTATACCGTCAATTGTCAAGGAAGTTTCTGCTATGTTTGTTGATACCACAATCTTCCTTCCAGGAGGGCCTCCCTCCTTAACTGGAGGAGGAGCTGCGTCAAAAATCTTCTGCTGCATAGCTGGCGGAAGAGTAGAATACAATGGCACCGCTTTCACAGGGCCCACCTGATCCCCCATATTTGCAACTTCTTTTGATATTTTGCGGCATGCGTCTTCTATTTCTTCCTCTCCAGTAAGAAAAACAAGTATGTCTCCAGCAGGTTCACACATGTGAATCTGCACCACTGTCCTAATAGCTGCCTCCAAGTAATCTCTTTCTGGTTCTTGAGTATAAAAAATTTCAACAGGATGTAACCTTCCAGGAACCTTCATTAGAGGGGCTCCAAAAAAATATCCCTGAAACTTTTCAGCTTCAAGTGTAGCACTCATAACAACCAACTTCAAGTCAGGTCTGTTTTTAAGAACTTCCTTAAGAAGGCCAAATAACACATCTGTAGCCAAAGTCCTTTCATGTGCCTCATCAAGAATAATTACTTTGTATCGTTCCAAAAGTGGATCCGTCATTGCCTCTCTCAAAAGCATACCATCTGTTAAATACCTGCAGAAGGGAGAAAAAAAGCAAGATATATGAGAATAAAAAATATGGCAAAAACAATTTTATATTAAACAGTAAAACAACAAGCTTCAAATCAATTATATAACATAATTTAGAATGAAAAATAATACATACTTCAAAACTGTCCTTGCACTACTACAATCTTCAAATCGGATGCTATAACCAACCTCTTCCCCAATAGTAACATCCATCTCTTCAGCCACACGGCGCGAAACAGACATAGCAGCCACTCTACGAGGCTGAGTACATGCAATCATCATCTTCTTGCGTTTATCCGGTGTCTCTAAATCAACAGCTTCCAAAACAAATTGAGGAATCTGTCTCCAACAAAAACAATAAAATTAATAACCTACACACTTAAATAACCAATCTTACCCCATAACACTATCACATCTAGCACTATTCACTTCAAGTCTCCATCCCTCAATTAACTTTTAACTTCATTAAGTTCATATGATTTGGCAACTACTTAACATATAAACATTAATTAGAGTTTGTTTAAAATGTAATCTTTACTTAAGGAACTAAATTTTTGGTTTATTCATTAATTATGATCTAAACCTAAAAAAAAACAAAATAGAAGTCATAGCATCAAAATTTGAAAGAGATAGTTAGAATAAAAAAACAAACCTGTGTTGTTTTACCACTACCAGTTTCACCAACCAGAATCAAAGTCTGGTTATCCTTCAAAACCTGCAAGAAATCCTCTTTCTGGTGCCAAACGGGAAGTGTTTTCCTCTTCTCCAAAATCTCATAGTACCGTTGAGAGTAAGGCTTTCCGTTCCAGTGGTTAATGAGGCTGTTGCCGATTAAGCCGCCGTTGGTTTTCACCATCTTAGCAGCGGCGTCGTCGACGACGTCGAACAAACTCACCTTTCTCTTCCGTTCTGTACCCATCAAAACCCTAATAATGAAGGAGCTTCGATTTTTGGCACCGTTTCAACGAAATAGGAATATACCTTTCGAGAATTGGGTAATAATAATATATTCGGAAGTGTGAGTGAAAACACAAGGGCCTCGGCAATGCTAGGGCTAAGTTGTTGTGACGACGAGGAACGTTTTTGGTGTTAGGGCTGCGGAGCTTGTGGCAGCTGCTGAACGTTTTTGTTTGGGATTGTGTTCTTATTTTTATTTGGGCTTTTAGTTTGGCCCAATTTTATTTAACCAATTATGTCTGAGAATTTTATCTGGAACCCTCTATTTTAGTCTTGGCACCCTCACACTTTATACTTTATGACAAAATCACCCTTTTCATTATTTACCTCATTCAAAAGTTACATTTTGAAAAAAAAAAATCACTCTCAAAGAACAAATAAAAGCCAAAAAAATCGGGTAGTCTATTTAAAAAAAATATGGTAAAGTTATTACTTATCTAGAAGCAAAGGCAATATCTACATGTAGGTCTACCATCAGAGGTCCATTCACGGAAATGCAACATTTGTTGAAACTAATTCATGATGAGAAATGCATGTTCTAGACCAGAAACATGGAGGATTCAGATGTTATTGCTAATATATTATGGACACATCATGATTCTGTGAAGTTGTTAAACATATTTCATTCCATGTTGATCTTTGACTCTACATATAAAACCAACAAGTACCAGCTCCTACTACTTGAGATCCTTGGTGCAACATCAACCAAGTTGAATTTTTTTGTTGGTTTTGCCTACTTGGAAAATGAAAGGAGACAAACTTCACATGGACATTGATGGACATTGAGGAAGTTGGAAATGCAATGAGTACATCAAATCTAATAGGTAAGAGCATGATTTGGATCTATAGAACAAAGTCATGAATTCAAATAGTGTGTTTCAATTTTAGCAACACTTGCAGCTATTTGAGATAGTTTGTGTTGACATATTAAGTATGTGCACTAAACATGGTTGACACCCTATATAGAAAAGTTTGTTGCTATATGGACTAACTGGGTGACTCATTTAGGGATCACAATAACAAACATGTTCATCCTTGAGTACTAGTAAAAAAGATTTGTGTAGATGTTGGGATGTTGTGAACACCATGTTAAAGTTGCAACTAGGTGCAATTAGAGAATCGTTTCAAAAAAGTGTTACCAACATTGAACATCGTTATAACACTCTATTTTACTCGAGATTGCATAATTTCTTATCGAGACAGTGCATACAACACATTGCAAAAAAGTTGGTGAAGACAAGGTTACATGTGGTTTCTTCATTTGGAAAACATATGAGTTACCTTATGTGTGTGAACTTGCTGATCTTCATATATAACCCTTGTTTCGTACTAGAACCAGAATTGGTATTCATCGATGATGGAAAACCCTAATTTAGTGACGCTGATTTCTGATACGGTGGCGCAGAATGGACCTGCAAGGTTAGCACTCCAACACCAAACTCAGTTCATAGTCCAAGATGAGTATAGTGAAAATTAGAGATTATAAAAGTGTACCTTGAATCTCGCAGGTGCTGCCTTTATACGCTGGATTATTTTGATTGGGCTTGCATTTGGTTGGGGCTTTGGCCAACCCATAACACTTTCCCCAAAGGCTTAGTTGGGTGATAATCAGTCGGGGAAGTCTTCAAAGTCGTGGCTAGCCTCTTAAAAGTGGTGTCTGACCTTGGAGAGAAGTGGGAACATTTGGATATATTACAAAATTAGTGGGAGACAAGCAAATTAAGTGCTCTTCCATCATTGAAATGTTTTGCCGATTTTTTTCTACATGTGGCTTTAGGCGATCTGCTTATGGTATGTCACTTTCTCCTATTGCACTTGAGTTCACTTGAGTTTTTTTATATTCCCTATGAGAAATTCATCCATTAATCTTATAGCTTCTATCTCCCGCTAATCTGGTTTATTGGCTACCTTCATCGTTATATAAGGGTTTTCAAGTTTTAGGAAAACTTTTTGCTTCCCTTAGGAATCAATTTTTACTTGAGCGATTTTCCCTCTTCTTTTCCAAGAGTATTTCTCAGAGTGATCGCTATTCTTTGAACAAAATTTCCACTCTCCCATTTGAGATTTTCATTTCACGTCAGATTCTGCTTCTCCTAAGTACCATCCTTACTCAAGCGTTTCCATATCTTCACCATTTCCTTCACCATAGCCAATAAGAACGATAGGCCCATAAATTTGTCTAGCAATTATGGGAATGATGATTCCTCTCCCTTAGTTAGGGTAGAAGTATCTTATAATCCAAATCCTTCTCTCTTAATCATTGATAATTCAGTCCATGATGTCATATATGTATCTAATGACATTAACTTAGAAAAGCTTTCTAGAGGATCTTCGTGAAAGGATGCTTCTTCCAATTATTCTTTTTTTGGTGTTTTCTTCTTTGATGACGATGAAGAAGATGAACGAGTAGGAACTTTGACTTCGCCTACTCGGTTGACTCCAAAAATGAAGGTTGTTATTTTGAATATGGAGAACGCTAAAAATTGCATCAAGACTTATCGAAAAGCTTACAGTCAAGACCCAAGCGATACTAACATCAAGGATCATCTAAAACGTGGAGCCTGGTCGGATGAAGTTAGTTGACTTAAACTCTTTGAGATCTTTAAGGCCGATGAGTTTCCCTTGTAAAAGGATATGTTAGTGGAGTCGATTGAGACAAACAAATACATTTGGGTGGACTCGGATTTAGTGGGGACCCCCTCCATTTTCACTTGTTTTTTTTTTTTACGATATTTTCATTTCTCTAATTCACAAACGTGCCATCTTCTAAGAATGTGGCTTCGTGCCAATAACTACTTTTGTTAGTAGTGCTACAAATAAAAAACACGATAAAATTATCAAATTGTCCGAGTATACTTTGGTAACCTTGAAAAAAGTCCACCCAATTTATATTAAATTGTCTTTGTAACTCGATTAACATCTCTTTGACTGAGGAGAAACTCAATTAATCCTAAATTCGACTGCTTGCTAATCTCGTATAACAAATTATATATTTTTAACAGTAAATGATGACATATTAAAAATGAAATTAAATATTTTCACTCATAAAGAAATTATCATACCACCTAGAACTGTCAAATGGGTCGGTAAAGCCCAATTCGCTTCAGGTCGATGGGCCAAAATGTTTAAATGACCTGACACGACCCAGTTGCTTAATATGTTAAAAAAATAGTCTGGCCCGTTTTTCAAAGGCCCGTGAAGCCCAATGGGTCAGCCCGACCCTTATTTTAATATTATAATTTTAATTTATAAAAAGGATGTAATGGATAAAAGCTACAAAACATAAGTAGAGAGTCGTCATAAACTTAGTTAAGTGATGTTTAAAATATTCATCAAATCAACATATATATATATATATATATATATATATATATATATATATATATATATATATATATTTGATTAGATATATAAGATGTATCAAGTAAGAGTGTTTTTAAGGATTAAATGATACATTTGATTAGATATTTGGTCTTGATGAACATTAATTGTCTGCGCTTGCATGTGACTTCATCAAGACCAAAAATCTAATCCAATGATTATCATTTAAACCTCCTATCTCTTATTTTAAAAATACTCCTAATATATATATATATATATATATATATATATATATATATATATATATATATATATATATATATATATATATATATATATATATATATATATATATATATATATATATATATATGGATAAGATCAAATGACACCAAGGTGTCAAAGTTTAATTTGACACCAAATCTCAACCGTTATAATAATTGATCTAATAGTCATTTTAAATAGCCTATTTTTTAGGCGAAAAAATAGACTATATATATTTCTTTATTATTTTATTTTATTTAAAATGACCGTTGGATCAATTATTTTAACGGTTGACATTTGATGTCAAATTAAACTTTGACATTTTGGTGTCATTTGATCCTATCCCATATATATATATATATATATATATATATATATATATATATATATATATATACCACGAAAACATCCATGTAAAAGTGCAAAATAACTTAATACTAACACCAATACTTATCAATTTTTTTCTTCATCTCACAACCATTTCTCTGATTACATCATCTTGAAAATATATCTTCATCCTCTTTAACTTTTCTTTATCACTTGAAAAAACACATTTATGCAATCATATCTCATCTCGATTATTTTTCTCTAATATTTACCAAAATCATTTTTTAATAGATCAGCCAGAAGCCCGCTTGGCCCGCCTAGCCTGACTCATAAAAAACATAGGTCCGATGGATTGAGCCTAAAAAAATAATATCGTATTTTTTAGGCTTAATACATCTTTTGGTCCTTTAACTTAATTTTGATCTCTTATTTAATAAACGTTATATTTTAGTCCCTCAAAAACAATTCGGTTAGCCAATTTAGTACATTCCGTTAACTTTTAACTTTAAATGTATTAGGTGGAACAATATTCTTTAGTATCCACCGTAAACTTTATTATTTTCGAATTTTAACCATTTGTTTTTTTAACGAATTTTACACCGTTGAATTTTGAGAGTCTATTAACTATAATGATACACCATCAACACCTAATATTTCTTTCCTATCTTCATCTTCTCCACCTTCGTCTTCATCACCATCTTCATAGATTTTCATCCAAAACCCAGAAAATTCTAAAAAAAATTAAAATTTTAAAAATCAACAAATCTAAATCTCTCAACAAGAGAAACAACAACTCTCATTAACAAATTGAACCCCAAAATGTTACTTTGATAATCAAAATTCATATGTTTCAATTTTGCCCAAATTCAAAAACCTAATTTTAACAAATACTGATTATTTCTCATTAACAGATATTGATTATTTCTCACTCAAATTTAAAATTTGTTGAAACAGTATTGTTTAAACTTTTGCAACATTCATCACACTTTGTTCGTGTGAAATGAAAAGTGAAGGAAGAAAAAGCTAGATATGAAAAATGCTTTTCACATTTAATTTTAAATTTGCTTTTTAAAGAGAGGAAATATGTGTTAATGCAGGAAAAGGGTATAGTAATAAAAATATATAAAATAAAAAATATAAACATATACATAGAGCTCAAATTGATGAATGAATTGTTTCATGGGTCATAATACGATATTCATTAGAAAAGTCTACGAATGAACTTTCTGACTTTAATTTGGATGAAGATGGTGATGAAGATTAAGATGAAGATGGTGATGAAGATTAAGATGAAGAAGGTGATGAACTTTCTGTTTTTCAAGTTTTAATTTATTTTTTTTTGGAACTTCCTGGATTTTGGATGAATATGGTGATGAAGATTAAGATGAAGAAGGAGGAAGATGAAGATAGTTAAAGAAAAATTAGGTGTTGTTGGTGTACCGTTATAATTAATAAACCATCAAGATCTAAAGGTGTAAAATTAGTTGGAAAAATCAAATGGTTAAAATTAAAAAAAATAATGAAGTCTATGGTGGTCACTCAACAACATTGTCTTACCTAAGACATTTAAAGTTAAAAATTAACGGAATGAACTAAATTTGACTAACGGAATAGTTTTTGAAGAATTAAAATGTAACATTTATTAAATAAGAGACCAAATTGAAACCTTAAATTAAATTAAGGGACCGCGGCACCAATTAAGCATATTTTTAAGGCATTTTGTGGCTTGACCCGCACTAAATTATTGAACTTATGGCCGAACCTATTTTGACAGCTCTATTACCATCATATATTTAATGTAGGAACTCAAGCTTTTATTATACCATAGAAAATTAAAATCTTTGTAACTTGGAATTATGAAATGTCGTCATAGATAGACTTACAAGTTGGTTGAGATATTGTCTCATTTGAAAGCAAAGAAAAAACGGATGCAAAAACATATTTTATGGGTAGATTATTAATTTCAAAATCATTTTTAAAAGACAAAAACACACACTCCTATACATGTTCTAAATCCGAGCAATACGGTATATTTTCTTAACACTTGTTTCCAATTTCCAAACCACATTTGTGGGGGATGCATTGTATGCGTACGTTTCATAATCTTTGAACCAGAACAGAACCGTTGGTGGTTGTTTGAAAACAAAGGAAGTGGAATCAATTGTTGGAAGTTGACAGTTTCCTCCTGTTTCGTCATTTCCAAAACTGATTTTCCCATGATTTATGAAATCGTTAATTCCATCGCTTTCGTTACAATTTTTCTCCTAACTATCATCATCGCTGAAAGTTCCACCATTCAACCATAACGGTTTAGCCTCCAAGTCTGTCTCCTGCATTGCATTCCATAATATCACTTCTTCTTTTTTTATATTCTAATGAGAAAATAAATATGAGAATTAATTTTAAGAGTTGAATGATAGTGTATTGTCGGCAGGGGCGGAGCCAAGGCCCAGCTAGCCCAGACAGGCTCCCAGACTCAACCCCTATTTTCTTTGTACTCCCCACAATTTAATAGTCGATTTTTAGACAAAATTAGGGACAAAATTAGTAAAAATAGAGTTTGAAAATTAAAATAAATGAATAATTAATGGTGTAAAATTTTTGCCCAGGCTATCTAAAATTCCTGGCTCCGCCACTGATTGTCGGTGTAAAAATATTTTATACAATCAAAATATTTTAAAATGTTAAATTATAAAAATATTTTTAAATTTACCGTATGACTTAACAAAATACATAGTTATTATTGATTGACAGTGTAAAAATACATCGGGTCTGTTTGGTAAAAATAGCGGTTGACTGATAAGCTAGCTGATAGCTTATAGCTTATGACTGATGGCTGATGACTGATGACTTATAGCTTATAGCGGATGGTTGAGACTGATAGCTTATAAGCTAATTGAAGTGTTTGGTAAAATTAACGTTTCAATTAACTTATTAATGTAAAATGACATAAAAGATATTTAATATATATTTATTTTATTTTAAATTAAAATAAATTACAAGGGTTAAAAATGAATTTTAATTAAAATAATAAGGATAAAAAAGGAAGAAAAAATGATAAGCTATAAGACATAAGCTAAAACGCTATTTGAAATAGCGTCTGGAAAATAAGCTATAAGCTAGTAAAATAAGCTATAAGCTCGTGATGAAAAGACCGTTACCAAACGGGTCTAAATTATCATACGAGCTTATAAGACATAAGACATAAGCTATAAGCTCGAAAACTTGACTTGACTTACCAAACAGAGCCATCATCTACTTCTCTAATTTGAAATCTTAGAAATGTAAAAGATTTATTTAATAATAACATATTATATTTGCCCCCATAACTATTCTAGCTGCTAAAAATAATTATTATTATTTTATTATTCGTAATGAGCAATATATTACTAAAAGAGTGAAACACTTATTATTCTTTTAATTTTAGAAGAGTTCAAGTCCTTCCTCTTTAATTGTGAGAAAATCTTGAGGAAGATGAAGCGCAAAGTGGTGTCGGTTATTTGATTTGCCATAGTTTGGAGTATATGGCTAATGAAGAATGATATTATTTTTAATAATGTTAGTCCGAGTTTCGTTGATTGTATGACGACCATAGTTTTTAGATATTGGATTTGGCTATCTTCCTTTTGTAAGAATATTGATTGTAGTAACATTTACACCTAGAACACTTTTCCTCTCCTTTGTTTTGAGATGAATTAGCTGTTTCGGTGTTTGTATTGTCGGGTGGAGCTCCCTTTAGCTTCCTTTAATAGAATCCTTGCCTATTAAAAAAAATTCTTTTAATTTTAGATACATGAATAGATGAACTTATTCACTCTTTTTTTAACATACACTAGTAAAAGACCCGTGCATTCGCACGGGTCGATATAAACAATAAATAAATATATAACGATGGTTAATAAATATATATAAAAGATACACAAATTAAAAATAAAAAACAATTGAAATTATAATTGTCAAATAAATATTAATTTAATCTAGTTAGAAATATATACTTTAGTAGAAAAAATAAGAAAATTTCTTTAGCCCCCTCCCTATGGGGGTCACCCCCAGCGAAAAACCCAAATTACCCCTGCTTTGGAAATGAACTTCCGAAGCTTTGATTTTTTTAAAAAAATTTCCACAATTCGGAAGTGCATCTCCGAAAACACCTCATGGGGGGTGTGTTCGGAGATGAACTTCCGAAAACACCTCATGGGGGGTGTGTTCGGAGATGAACTTCCGAAAACACCTTTGTTCAGATTTTGAGGGGTTTCGGAAATGCACTTCCGAATTATGCAGAAACAGAGATTTTTTTTTATGTTTTTCTTAACAGTTTCGTATTTTTAATTAAAAGAAACCGGGAAATAAAATAAACGACATATAAAGGTGAAAATACTAATATGATAAAAAAAGTAATATATACAACCGATCTGAATCCAAACAATAATAATAATAATGTGCTAAAGATACAATCCGAAAACAAAAAATAAATAAACCCGACCACTACTGGGTGTGCCTAACCCTCTCTCCCTAGGACCTCCTCTGCCGCCTGTATGCCGCCGCACGGCCCGCATAAGTGACGATCATCTCCATCACGGCCACAACCTCTGGACTGCCCTGCTGAACGACACCTCGATCCAACGCGTCCCGCCCAAGCATCTCTATCCGCTGGCAGATCGACATGAGATCAATGACGTGGTCATCCTCGGCCTGCTGGTTCTCCAGGATCTCCTCGTGTGCTGGCCTAGGAGCGCCGGGAACGTCGGGTCTCAGCAGAGGATGTGACACCCGATAGAACCATGTGACGTATCCCTCCTCACTGTGCCAGTCCTGTGTGACCCGAGTGAGACGGTACTCCTGCGGTACCACATGATGCTGCCAGTCCTCCCATAAGGCAGTGAGCTGCACTCGGGTCACTGTGTCGGGAGCAGCCTCAAAGGGTGACCTGGGTATCCGCTGCACGAATCTGAACTGACGCATGCACCGCTCAGGGAGATACCGGACCATGATGGTAGTCCCGCATGCCAGCCAGCCTGAATATAGAGCAATGTCGTCAAAGGGGACAATCTGAGCGTAGTCGCTGAACGGCCTCCAGGTGACGTCGTCGTGCATCGTGCGGTCCAGGTATCCACGGTATGGTCCCATCGCATCGTTCCCCCTCTGGAGAACGTATCTGGCGGCCCTGGGCATGGCGTCCACGTACGCAGGATCGATGTGAAAGCCGTGGATGCGGGAGAAGTAGGAGATGATCCAGCTCTGAAACAGAAACACGATAATGTATTAAAAATAAATACGAAACATAAATAAATAAATAAATAAATACGATAATGTATTAAAATAAAACGTACCGTAAGTAGTGTGCAGGATCCGACCAACTGCCTCGTCCTCTAGTTGGAGGCCTCATTCAGCTTCTGGTAGAGGTATGCCAGAGTAGCTGCCCCTCAGTTCCACTGGTGAACGGTATCCAGGTCCATGAAGTAGCGGAGGTAGGTCACGTCGACGTACCTTGCACTCTTGTCCACAAAGCATGCAGCGCCTACCACATGCATGTACCAGCACCGGATAGCGCAGCCGCGGTGATACTGTGTGAATAGCTCGTCACCCTCCTACTCGGCCTCGGCCGCCGCGTCCAGGTGGTGCTCAAAATAGCAGCTCAGTGTGGTGAACCGGACATGAGGCCCAGATGTCGTGACGCACTCAAAGTGAGCAACCTCGTGCTCCATGCCCAAATAGAGCGTCATCCACTCAATGGCCTCGACCCTCTGGATCCGGGAGTGGTGCAACAGCGCCCCCCTAATCGGCAGGTGGAGAAGACACTGCACGTCATGCAAGGTGATCGTCATCTCCCCAACCGGCAAGTGGAAAGAGGACGTCTCCTTGTGGCAGCGCTCCTTAAATGCCCCCTGCATGCCGGTGCTGATGGTGGTGTACCCCGTCATGCAGAGCCCGCTAAGCCCTGAACCTCGCACATGGTCGTTAAACCACTCAGCTGCTGGTTTAAACAGACTGAAAATCTTTCGGGCGTGGTTCACCATTTTCAACGACTCTCTCTTATGTTACAAAAAAAAACAAATAAGCGACATGTATTAAATAAGCGACAAATAAACGGTTAAATTATAAAAAATGGTGACAAATAAACTGTTAAATTATAAAAAATACCTCTCCCTCCCAGATACACCGAGCGACGTGATCGTGGTAGTGAATCGGCACAGAAGTGTCAAAGGGCCCTCCCAGATAGTTGTCCTCCTGCTCATCCTCCTCCCTGGCTGGAGGGTCAACATCCGGTACCCCCTCCGGCTCGTGGTAAAGCACTGCCGCCACCTCCTCCTCATCTTCCTCCTCCTCCTCCTCTCGCTGGCGGGAAGAAGATACCTGAGCCAGCCGACTCCTAGATCCTGAAGCAGATGTACCCTCTCCCTCGCCCACGGGAACTCGCACACGTCGTCCCCGGCCCTGCCCCCGTCCCTGTGTCGACGCCAGCTGCGCCGCCGCCCGCTCGCGTCTAGCCGACGTAGTCTGGGTCTCCCTACCCTGTCTGATGCGTGCTGGTTGGTTGCCTGACATGTTCCTGTAAACAATTGAAATCGATTAATATGCGAGACAAAAGAAAAAAACTAAAAAAATTGAACTTCTGATACAATTCGGAAGTTCATTTTCGAAACTGGGATGGAGGTGTTTTCGGAAATGAACTTCCGAAACACCCCTGCGAGGAAGTTTTCTGCAACTTCCATGGAAGACCCCTAAACCAAACATCAAACCTATGTCTACACATTCTAAACATCCTAAATATCAGTATAAACCTAACCTAATACATTTTTTGCTATTTGTAAACACCCTAATATACATTTTAATCATAGATCTTAAAATCAAAATGCTTACCGATTGAATAGATTGGAGGACTTTTGAATGTAATAGAGCAAGTAGATGGAGCCTTTGAGGTAGCTTGGAACTGGTTTGCACAAAAATCTCTTGGGGTTGAGTTTGGAAGAAGATTAGGGTAAATGATTAGGGGAAGGGGGCTGTTTTGCTTAATCTGCAAAACGCGCAGTATTTCGGAAATGAACTTCCGAAATGCTGTTTTCGGAAATGAACTTCCGAAATAAGACAATTTTTTCAAAAAAAAAAGGCGCTTTCGGAGATGCATCTCCGAAAACACCTTTTTCTTGCATTTCGGAAATGCATTTCCGAAGTTAGGGGTAGTTTGGGTTTTTCACTAGAGGTGACCAAGAAGACATGGGGGTTGATAAAGAAATTTTCAAAAATAAATAAAATAATTAAGTAGTCATCTACCCGTGCGTTCGCACACATTATACAATATAGTTATAATCTATCGTGAGTAGTCATCTACCCGTGCGTTCGCACGTATTGCACAATATTATAAATAATAAATAAATATAATATATGTGATTATATTTATTTGATTTGGTAACAGGTACTAAACTTTTTTGTCCAAATTTTGTTTATTGTCACTCATACCCCTATCTTATTATAAGCATTTGAAATCTTTTTACTTATTTTAAATAAAAATTTCAATATATTTAATAGATTAATTTTTTCAAAAATATCAGTTATAGGTTAATATGTACATATAAAAAATAAATGAAATAATTAAGTATTTATCTATCACAGTTGTAAATAAATATAATATAATGATGGTTAAAAATGTAAATAAAATATATACACATTAAGTAGCTTTGTCTCGTAGCTTTGTCCCGTCGAAAAATATATATTTTAGTAGAAAAATAAGGAAAATAATTAAGAAATCATTTACCCGTGTGTTCACACGGTTCATACAATGTTATTATAAGAGGTGTGTAGGTTTCCCAAGAAGTTATGGAGGCAAGTCATAATGAATTTGGTTTTATCAATACGTTAATGAATGGTCTGCAATAAATAAAATTATTAAAATAGGCTTTTTAGTAAAAGGTATAATAGGTTTTTTTTAGTAAAACTTATAATAGGTAATCATGGTACTACATCTTAATGATTACTTTGAAAATAAATATACTATCTTAAAATTTAAGAAATTTTATATTATAGGCTTGTTTATATATTTTACCTGTAATATATTAGTTGACATAGTATATTTTTATTTGTAATTGAATTTGGGAAAAAAAATAAAATTTATGTAATTGAAATGAATATTATAATTAAAAAAATTATTTAATATTATATTAAATAATTATTTCTCTTAATTTGTTTACAAATAAGATAGTTATTTTATAATAAACACTACTAGAAAAAGTTAAAATAGCCACGGAAATTTAAAATAATGTCATTATCTGAAGAAATTGATGTGATGTATAAAGATTTAAATAACACAATGAATGAAATAAATAAAAATATTATATTATTAATAGAAAATACCAATAAAATTGCAGATTATACCTTTAATAAAATAAAAAATGGTCTTAATGAAATAAATAATATACATGAAACCCTTGATGAAATTAATAGAGATAAAGAAATTGATGAAGATATAAATATTCAAAAAATTAGGAAAATTCTTTATCAATTAGAAACCTTGTTAAAACATGAAGAAAGTAATAGAAGTATAACAATAAAAGATTTAGAAGAAATATTAGTTAGAACAAAAGAAGTAAACCAATTAAAAGTAGTTAAACAAGAACCTATAACTACATTTATGTTAATAAATCCATCATCTTCATGGAGGGGATAAAAACTGAATACATAGAAGCATTAAGAAGATCTAATGATATTGAAGAAATTAGACAATTGATGGAACAACTACAAATAATAGAAGAAGAAAATAAACAAGTAGAAAAAATAGAAAAAATGGAAACTAAGGAAGAGAATGAAGAAGTAATATTAAATTATAATTCTTTAGAAATAGGATCTAAAGTAGGATCTGAATCAGATATAGACGAAATATTTATGGAAAAAGGAGAAACAAGTAATTCTAAACAAAAAAGAAAACGTGAAGAGAGTTGGAATCCTCATAGTTCTTGGGAAAACTATGAAAATGAAACTATGAATCAAAGAGGTTATGCAAAGGCTAGTGGAAAATGGACAAAAGTTGCGGAAGAATTTAAACCTTACTATGAAGAAACTAAATCTAAAAAACTATTAAACTTAGACTGTGTAAGAAATCCAGAGGATATACTACAAAGATGGTCTAATGATATGATTATGCTTATAGCAACCGATGAAAAATTTTCTAAGATAAATCTAATGGATATCAAGAATTTAATAGCTTATAGAACAACAGGAAATGTGCTGAAATTCTTAACAAGTATTAATGATGAAACATGGAATCAATATATAGGAATGGTAGAAAATAATAATCAACAATTTGCTAAACTAATAATGGAATTAATATATAAAGAATTCATAGGCTACAACACTCTTGAACATAAAACAGAAGTAAATAAACTTTTGCGAGAAAAGGCAGAAATTCATCTAATTAATATGCAGATATGTAATATGTGTGAAATAGATAGTTTCATTTGTGAGTATAAAAAATACTATTATGAATTAGATAATGAAACTAGGGAAATATATCGAGGAGTCTTTATATCCAAGTTACCATACCCACTTAGTGCAAAAATAAGAGATATATGGAAATCCCAACCAATTGATTAGGTGATAGCTTAGGAGGAATTATTCAAATCTTATATAATGAATTAAGACGACAATGTATAAAGAGTACAAGATCTAAACAATTAAATAGAGGTAGAACCTCACTTTGTTGTGATATACCAGAGATAGAGCAACCAGGAAATTATGGTTGTAATCAACGAAGTAGAAAGAGTTATAAAAGAAAACATAAATTAAGAAAAACTTATCCAAGAAAAAAGGCCTATAAAAATACTAGAAGAAAGTATTTTAGAAAGAGAAAACAAACACCTAAAAAATATTGTCCAAATGAGAAAAAGAAATGCGTATGTTGGATATGCAATGTAGAAGGTCATTATGCCAATGAATGTCCAACAAAGAAAGAAAAAGATGTTAAAGAAAAATCAAAACTAATAAAGAAAGTATATAAAATATATAATTTAGAACCATTAGAAGATGAATTAAGTGATTCTGACTGTAGTGTATATGAATATATAGAGGATGAATTATCTTCAGAAGAAACAGAATTTGAATAGTACATATATCAAAATTAAAATTGAAAAAGAAAACAAAGAAACTGAAGCCTATATAGATACAGGAGCAAGTATTTGTATAGCAACCAAAGCATTATTTAGTAAATGGAAAAGATTAGAGAAACCATTAAAGATTCAAATAGCAGATGGCTCAATACACCCACTAAATTGGGTAGCTACAAGAATTACTTTAAATATTGAAAATAGATTATTCATAGTACCTACAATATATCAACAAGAAACAGGGTTAGATATAATAATAGGAAATAATTTCTTACGCTTATATGCACCCTTTTGCCAATACTTAGAGTATATATCGATTAAGGCTCCATATATTAAAGGAAAACAACTAAAAGAAATTATAGATATCCCTATTATTCATTCCTCACAAACAATTTATTCAAGAAAACAATCAGAGCTCTCCAGACTAAAACGTGGTGAAATTATAGATTTAGTTTGTAGAAAAATGCGTTATGCATTAATTAATTTAGAACCAGGAAGAAAAATCCCAATACATATTGAAGAACTATTAGATAAAGTGTATAGTGAAAACCCACTAGATCCTAAAATTAATAATAAAAACATGGAACTAGTTGAATTGAAACTAAAAGATCCAACAAAAGAAATTAAATGTAAACCCATGATATACACAAAACAAGATAGAGATGAATTTGCTGAAGATATTAAGCAAATGTGTGAAAAAGGATTAATAAGACCATCAAAGAGTAAACATTCAGCACCAGCATTTTATGTTGAAAATCATAATGAGATTAAAAGAGGAAAGAGAAGGATGGTAATTAATTATAAACAAATAAATGATGCTATGGAAGGTGATGCGTATTTTCTTCCAAGAAAGGATTTAATTATTGAAAGAGTTAGAAATATGAATTGGTTTAGTACTTTTGATTGTAAATCTGGATTTTATCAAATACGATTATCAGAAGAATCTAAGGCTTTAACAGCATTTAGTTGTCCTCAAGGTCAATATGAATGGAATGTTCTTCCAATGGGAATGAAACAATCACCAGGTATTTTCCAACGCAGGATGGACACTATCCTTAAAGAATTCAAAGATTTTTGTCTTATTTATATTGATGATATATTAGTTTTTTCAAATAAGGATCTATATGATCACTTTAAAAAAGTAGAATTAGTACTTAATAGGTGTTTAGAACATGGAGTAGTATTAAGTAAGAAAAAAGCTATAGTAGCTCAAAATAAAATCAATTATTTAGGATTAGAAATTGAAAAAGGGAAAATAATAATGCAAAAACATGTATTAGAAAAACTTCAAAATTTTCCCACTAAACTAAAAGACAAAAAGGAATTACAAAGATTTCTTGGATTACTAACATATATTTCAAATGAAGGTTTTATTAAAAATCTTGCAGCTGAAAGAAAATTACTTCAACAAAAACTTAAGAAGGATGTTATTTGGTCATGGACCGAAGAAGACGAAATACTTATTACTAAATTGAAATATTTATGTCGAGATCTTCCTGAATTATATCATCCATCAGATGATGATCTAATTATTATTGAAACTGACGCATCAAATGAATGTTGGGGAGGTGTTATGAAGGCTAAACCCCCTGGCCAAAAGAAAGAATTACTATGCAGATATATGTCTGGAACCTTTTCAGACAGTGAAATTAATTATCCTACTCATGAAAAAGAAACATTAGCATTAATTCGGATGTTAGAAAAACATCGAATTTATGTTCTTGATAAAGAATTTATTGTTAGAACCGATTCTACTTATGTTGCAGGTTTCAAAAATATTGATCATAAAGGAACTTACAAGCAAGGGAGACTTATAAGATGGCAGATGAAACTAGCCGAATATAATTACTCAATTACTCACATTAAAGGCGAAAAGAACGTACTTGCAGATATACTTTCTAGAGAATGAAACGAATCTCAGAAGAAATTTTGAAACAACAATTGGAGTTAAAAGAAGCACTAAGAATTCACAAAATAAAAGAGCAAGAACTGATTGGAAAGGAAGTGGAATTAATCGATAAGGAAATAGAAATTATAAAATCTCAACTTAGAATGAAGAATCCACTTACTCTTGGAGTCAATATAATCCTCCTCTATATATATATAACAATAAAATCAGACTATTAATCATGACATAAATGTAATGATGGTTTTAGTTTTTGATTTTTTTTTTAACTTGTCGACATAATTATTTGCCTTGATCATATAAAAAAATGTTTAAGGCAGTAATAACGATGAAGCAAATTTAATTTTTTAAATTAAAATAGTAGATAATAATAGTATCAAAAACATAAAAATAAATCAATATTAAGCAAGACAAGTGGAAAGATACTAAAGGATAGAGATATCCATTTATTGACATCTTTTGAGCTACCATTCTATGAATTTGATAAGGAGACAATGAATTATAAGCCATGTGTACTTAAGGAGTTATGTTCAAATATAAAAAAGAGTGAAAATCATGCATGTGAAAGATGTTTTCAAGAAAAAGATGCCATGGAAGTGACTAAGTGTCTAGAAAAGTCTATGTGTCTTAAGGATGAGGACAAGGATGAAGCAATAATAGAGTCATGAAGATGAGGATAAAGGAAAGCAATAATAGAGTCATGAAGATGAGGATAAGGGGAAGTAATAATAGAGTCATGAAGTAGATAAAAAGTAAAGTAATTTGTCATGTAGTATTTAAGTGTTTTAAATAAGTGGTACTATAGATGAATAGTACTATGCATTGTTGTAAATAGAAAATAATATTATAATGTGTGTTTAGGGCTATAAATAAGTGCTTCTACGATGGGAAGAAGCAAGTTGTAGAAAACAACCTTTGTGTAAGTTTCTCTTTAGAAACATATGCTAATCCTTTAGGATTTAGCTTGGCACCTTTTGTGTGCATTGTTGTAAGATAAACTTATATCAATAAAACCATGTTTCTACTTATTCAAGAATCATTCAATTAAATTACACAACATATATATCTATTAATCAACTATCTCACATAAACTTACGGAAGCAGCGGTGGACCAAAATTTCAGAAGAAATCATGATCAAGTATGATTTCTTTACTTACTTACTTTTATTAAGAGTTATAATTTTCTTATATGTCTAGCATAACAAAAATGGAAAAAGAAATAGTAAATGATATAGAACATTTACATATTACTGAAGAAGATGGAAATTACGAAGGAAGTATTTTAATAGATCCAACCTTATTTCAAAAAATACAAAAGGAAGACTTAGATTTAACTAAGGATGCAAATATGAAGGGAAAAGATAGAATTGGAGGAATAATGAAAAGATTTAACCAAAAGGATAATATTATATATTATGGTAAAATAATTAATGAAACACCAACTGATATAGCAGATGCCCAAGGACATACCTATATACAATTATTAAATAAAAAGAAACTTATGGAACTCAAGAAAAATATAAAGAAAGATGAACATAGAAATAAAATAGGATATATTCATATAGGAGCAGTGCAAGTATTAATCAAAACAACTTTTCAAGAAGGAATAAATTCTCCTGTAGAACTAATATTAAAAGATGATAGAATTACAGACCCAGTAGATAAAATACTTGGAGTAGTAGAAGGAAATTTAGCTTATGGTAAACTAAAATTTGAAATACATCCAAATATTGGAATACCTTTAAATACTCAAAGATTAGAGCAAACTTTAACTCTTGAACACAAATTCCTTAGAGGAAATTTAATGAGATCAGGAGATAAAATATTTTCAATCACTTATTGTGTTAATTATGCATTAACTAATTCTCATCATAGTATTACCTTTAGAAATAATAATAGAATTGATATTCCAAGTCTTTTTGAAGATATAGGAAAAATTTATTATCCAAAGAAAAGTGAAATAACTGAGCTAGGAACTTTTATGAATAAATCAAAGTTTTTAGAGTTAAGAAAAAATCAAATACCAAAACCAATTAGATTTTATGAACCTGAAAAAATTGAAGAAAGTGATATTGATAAACTTTCAAACCAAGTAAAGGACTTAACAACATATTTGAAAAATAGATTATAAATTTAAACAAAATGAGTATTGCTGAATTTAGAATAAAAGAAAAAGAAATAGTTATAAAAATAAAAGAAATAGATATAACTTATTTTGAAAATATTGAAAATAAAGAGAAAGATTTTTATGAAAAACTAAGATGTATTTGGAAATTTACTTTACCAAATGACTTAAAAACAAAAATATGTAAAGAATATGGAAAATTATGTGCACAAGCTATACTTTTTGAAAATGAAATAGATTATGCACTAAAAAGTGATATAAATTATATTTTATTAGTTGAAAGTTTTTATGATGATGAAGTTATAATAGACTTAGCTTTAATAGAAAATGATGAAATTTGGGACTATTTTGATGATGATTAAGCTAATAAAAATAAATTATAAAATTATTTCAATAAATAATGAGGTATCATTTTGAATTTTCCTAATTTTTTGAATATTTATATCTTCATCAATTTCTTTATCTCTATTAATTTCATCAAGGGTTTCATGTATATTATTTATTTCATTAAGACCATTTTTTATTTTATTAAAGGTATAATCTGCAATTTTATTGGTATTTTCTATTAATAATATAATATTTTTATTTATTTCATTCATTGTGTTATTTAAATCTTTATACATCACATCAATTTCTTCAGATAATGGCATTATTTTAAATTTTCGTGGCTATTTTAACTTTTTCTAGTAGTGTAGTATTTCGGGTCATATAGGTATCCCATACTATAAAACCATACGGATCCGGATACCTATTTTAACTTTTTCTAGTAGTGAAGTCTTTTTCAATTTCTAATCCTAAATAATTGATTTTATTTTGAGCTACTATAGCTTTTTTCTTACTTAATACTACTCCATGTTCTAAACACCTATTAAGTACTAATTCTACTTTTTAAAAGTGATCATCTAGATCCTTATTTGAAAAAACTAATATATCATCAATATAAATAAGACAAAAATCTTTGAATTCTTTAAGGATAGTGTCCATCCTGCGTTGGAAAATACATGGTGATTGTTTCATTCCCATTGGAAGAACATTCCATTCATATTGACCTTGAGGACAACTAAATGCTGTTAAAGCCTTAGATTCTTCTGATAATCGTATTTGATAAAATCCAGATTTACAATCAAAAGTACTAAACCAATTCATATTTCTAACTCTTTCAATAATTAAATCCTTTCTTGGAAGAAAATACACATCACCTTCCATAGCATCATTTATTTGTTTATAATTAATTACCATCCTTCTAATTCCTCTTTTAATCTCATTATGATTTTCAACATAAAATGCTGGTGCTGAATGTTTACTCTTTGATGGTCTTATTAATCCTTTTTCACACATTTGCTTAATATCTTCAGCAAATTCATCTCTATCTTGTTTTGTGTATATCATGGGTTTACATTTAATTTCTTTTGTTGGATCTTTTAGTTTCAATTCAACTAGTTCCATGTTTTTATTATTAATTTTAGGATCTAGTGGGTTTTCACTACACACTTTATCTAATAGTTCTTCAATATGTATTGGGATTTTTCTTCCTGGTTCTAAATTAATTAATGCATAACGCATTTTTCTACAAACTAAATCTATAATTTCACCACGTTTTAGTCTGGAGAGCTCTGATTGTTTTCTTGAATAAATTATTTGTGAGGAATGAATAATAGGGATATCTATAATTTCTTTTAGTTGTTTTCCTTTAATATATGGAGCCTTAATCGATATATACTCTAAGTATTGGCAAAAGGGTGCATATAATCGTAAGAAATTATTTCCTATTATTATATCTAACCCTATTTCTTGTTGATATATTGTAGGTACTATGAATAATCTATTTTCAATATTTAAAGTAATTCTTGTAGCTACCCAATTTAGTGGGTGTATTGAGCCATCTGCTATTTGAATCTTTAATGGTTTCTCTAATCTTTTCCATTTACTAAATAATGCTTTGGTTGCTATACAAATACTTGCTCCTGTATCTATATAGGCTTCAGTTTCTTTGTTTTCTTTTTCAATTTTAATTTTGATATATGTACTATTCAAATTCTGTTTCTTCTGAAGATAATTCATCCTCTATATATTCATATACACTACAGTCAGAATCACTTAATTCATCTTCTAATGGTTCTAAATTATATATTTTATATACTTTCTTTATTAGTTTTGATTTTTCTTTAACATCTTTTTCTTTCTTTGTTGGACATTCATTGGCATACTGACCTTCTACATTGCATATCCAACATACGCATTTCTTTTTCCCTTTTGGAAAATATTTTTTAGGTGTTTGTTTTCTCTTTCTAAAATACTTTCTTCTAGTATTTTTATAGGCCTTTTTTCTTGGATAAGTTTTTCTTAATTTATGTTTTCTTTTATAACTCTTTCTACTTCGTTGATTACAACCATAATTTCCTGGTTGCTCTATCTCTGGTATATCACAACAAAGTGAGGTTCTACCTCTATTTAATTGTTTAGCTCTTGTACTCTTTATACATTGTCGTCTTAATTCATTATATAAGATTTGAATAATTCCTCCTAAGCTATCACCTAATTCAATTGGTTGGGATTTCCATATATCTCTTATTTTTGCACTAAGGAGACTCCTCGATATATTTCCCTAGTTTCATTATCTAATTCATAATAGTATTTTTTATACTCACAAATGAAACTATCTATTTCACACATATTACATATCTGCATATTAATTAGATGAATTTCCGCCTTTTCTCGCAAAAGTTTATTTACTTCTGTTTTATGTTCAAGAGTGTTGTAGCCTATGAATTCTTTATATATTAATTCCATTATTAGTTTAGCAAATTTTTGATTATTATTTTCTACCATTCCTATATATTGATTCCATGTTTCATCATTAATACTTGTTAAGAATTTCAGCACATTTCCTGTTGTTCTATAAGCTATTAAATTCTTGATATCCATTAGATTTATCTTAGAAAATTTTTCATCGGTTGCTATAAGCATAATCATATCATTAGACCATCTTTGTAGTATATCCTCTGGATTTCTTACACAGTCTAAGTTTAATAGTTTTTTTGATTTAGTTTCTTCATAGTAAGGTTTAAATTCTTCCGCAACTTTTGTCCATTTTCCACTAGCCTTTGCATAACATCTTTGATTCATAGTTTCATTTTCATAGTTTTCCCAAGAACTATGAGGATTCCAACTCTCTTCACGTTTTCTTTGTTGTTTAGAATTACTTGTTTCTCCTTTTTCCATAAATATTTCGTCTATATCTGATTCAGATCCTACTTCAGATCCTATTTCTGAAGAATTATAATTTAATATTACTTCTTCATTCTCTTCCTTAGTTTCCATTTTTTCTATTTTTTCTACTTGTTTAGTTTCTTCTTCTATCATTTTGGTATCAGAGCACTAAGATTCAAATTAATTAAATTTTTAAAAACAAAAATTTATTTTAAAACTAGAAAATGAGTATAGTTAATGAAAGATTACGAATTATAGAACTTAATAGTTTAATTAAAAGAACAAGAGGTCACATAAAAATATTATATGATAGACTAGATTATTATTTAATAATAGGAGTTGATTTTGAAATTGAAAGAATTACAAAACACCTTTTAGAATATGAAAATAAATTAGATTTTTACAAAGCAAGGTTAAAAGAATTAAATGAATATAAAAATATCCGTCACTGAGATTTGCGACCAAGGAATTAGAGACCAAAGTAAAAATTCGGTCAGTAAAAACCATCACTATCAAGACTTATTTTAGCTGTGAAAGAGTAAGTTTTTAAAGAATAAGATAGTCAATATCAACTCTTTCCCGTTTTATAAAAAAAATTGTATAAACAGTTGACTTTTTCCCGTTTATAAAAATACTTATAATTTATTACCGTTTATAAAGAAAAATTGTATCAAAAGTAAATTATTTCTTGTTTATAAAAAAAATTGTATAAACAGTTGACATTAGTTATTAAATATTGTATAAAATTAGTGTCATTTGTTTTTTTTTTTATAGAGAGTTATTTGAATTCCACCTTTTTATGATTAATTAATCATAATGATTACTTTTAAATATTGGAATTGATTGGAAAACTTGTAGCATGCAACAAATAATAATTGTTATTAGATATCGTTAAATATTAAAGACATAAGGCATGCTAATATTTACATTCCTAATTAATAGTAAATATTTCTATATCGTTGAAATTAGGTGAGTCATAAAATAATATATATATATATATATATATATATATATATATATATATATATATATATATATATATATATATATATATGAGGAGGGTTATATTGAATCCAAGAGTAAGTTATAATAACTTACTCCACATCTTGACCATTAATTCTTTTCAATCTAATGGTTAAAAATAATAAGTCATTAAATGTGGAAAGAGAAAACTATTCCTTATTATTTTTAACCATTAGATTGGAAAATATTAATGGTCAAGATGTGGAGTAAGTTATTATAACTTACTCTTGGAGTCAATATAATCCTCCTCTATATATATATATATATATATATATATATATATATATATATATATATATATATATATATATATATATATATATATATAACAATAAAATCAGACTATTAATCATGACATAAATGTAATGATGGTTTTAGTTTTTGATTTTTTTTTAACTTGTCGACATAATTATTTGCCCTGATCATATAAAAAAATATTTAAGGCAGTAATAACGATGAAGCAAATTTAATTTTTTAAATTAAAATAGTAAATAATAATAGTATCAAAAACATAAAAATAAATCAATATTGATTAAAAACAATTAAAGTTAACGAAATAAAATTAAATCAATATATTAAAACTTGAAATTAAATCAATATATTTTGTTGGTTAACCATTTTTCGAAAACATAAAAATGGTTAATAGTAGATGATAGGAGATAATAGTAGAAATTCAAAACATAAAAATAAATCAAAATAGATTAAAAACAAATAATGCACTTATTTAAATAATTAGTAATAACAAATATAATGTCATTAACATGTTTCTAAGGATCATATAATCATATTTCATATATTAAAAAGTGTATATTTGAAAACGTATATTTTACAAATTTGAAAATAATGTTAATATTTTAGTTAATATTAAAATTAATTATAATTAAATAAACATTACTTTTACATACACAAAAAAATTAATTTATATTGGAACAAAAAATTTAAGCCTATTTATAAACTAATTATTTAATGTTAATGCACTTATTTGTATTACAGATTAATGATATGTAAAAAAAATTAGAAATTTAATAGACATTTAACATATTTTATTAGTTTGTTACAACAAATTAGACCAAAATACAACACAACACTTATCAATGTATGAGAAAATACAACTTTTCTACACTAAAAAAATATGTATGATGACTCATGCAGATTGTCTTGAAGTAAATGTCTTTTCACTTTTCTGAAAATTGTATTAAAAAATTAAAACTAAACCCTAAACCCTTCAATGTTGCAAATGAAAATATAAATTATAAATAACTGAACCCTAACTCTTAAACCCCATGACTTAAAAACATGATAGAAATTATAACTTGGGTTGTATAACTGAACCACAGCCCTTATTATGTATTGTAAGTCAGATAAGATGATAGAAATTAGGCGACAATCTTCCTGTAATTGCAAAGAAAAGGACATATTAGGAACAAAAACTTAGAAATTGAAAGTTATAAAAAAAATTAAATTATAAATTAATTCTTAGAAATCAAAACTTAGAAATTAAAAATTAGAAATCAAAATGTGGTAATCATGAACTTAAAGATATATTTTCTGTATTAAAAAATATGGATAGGTAGAAGTGGAAACAATAGTAGCAAATACAAAATGAATGATTTCAAAGATAAAACCAAACATGTATTTTTTTTCAATTGAAAATTAGAAATCATATTAGAAAATACAAAGAGATGGATAGTTTGTGCCTTTAACAGAGAAAATGAAGCATATGCAGTTTTGGAAGAATCAAGCTTACTTGAATTTTTGATATAAAAACAACAGTAAGAATGAACCATATGAGATAGTAAAAACATTGCAGGCTGAGAGAAAAGTAATAAAAAATGCAACTCAAAATACCAAAATTCAACGTCTAAACATTTCACGTTTCCAAAATTCAAAATGTGAACATTTCAGCTAATCAAACGAAGAGAGAAAACAACAATTCAACTCCACAAATTCCGTTGAATAATCCTTCCGTCGTTTAACAATTTATGTCTACAAAATTCAATTTTCATCACACTCAATAAAAAATTAAACCAAATTATATCAAATGATTAAGTAAAAATAAACAAAAGTTCATAAACTATAATAAAAATAATTACCTCAAACCCACAACCTTGGCGGAAAAAGAACGTTGTCAGGTTCATCACTGTTAAGCATATTTATAGCCATTGCAATGGAACCAAAACCTAAAACAACATCATTATCAACATCGTTAAATTAAAACCTAAATCAAAATCAGAAACTAAAACAACAAATTAGGTGATACAGAGGGTAACTGATTCACTATAACAGACACACGTTGTATCCAAGATCGGCTGGTTATATAGAAATACATTAAAATCCAAAATATTTATATTTTAATATGAAGAAAATCCAAAAGTCATAAAAGTAGATAAAAAGCTAAAAAGGTTAAGACCAAATCAAATAATTAATTCTCTCAATATTAATGCTAATAAATTTGAAAGAGACTATATGTAAAATTTATGAAGACTTTTTGACCAACCAATAGGATATGAACATTTGGTATTACCATTAATTAAAATTAAAAAAAATAAATGAAAGAAACCAAACAAACACGTGAATTTTTTTCCATCATTTCAATCACCTCTCAACTCGTTTAACCATGGAAAAGAAAAACTCATGCCCTTTTTATGACCAAACTTCATGAAAACAAACTAAGAGTTTCCATCCAAACACAATTGAAACATACCAAAAACAAATTCCCTCAAACTCAAACCCCAATCTGAATCTCATCTCAGAATTTATGGACAACAAACCATACGCACAAATCGATTCAAGAAAGCAAACCCTAAAATCTTAAAATCGCTCGGAATAAACATCAAGAAACAACAATTAAAAGGAAAAAAACGTTTTACAACATCAACATCATTGAAAATGGAGAAAAAAAAGGTTACCTACGAAGATGATAATTTCTCTGGTAACGAAATCGAAGCTTGACGGATACTATATTTTGATTCCTTATTTATGTGGTTGGTGAGTTTTGGAAAAGGATATCAAATACCATGATTGATGAAAAACAAAAAAGTGTAAGATGAGGAAGAAGCATACCGTATTGAGATAATTTTTTCAAACAAAAAAAAAAGAAAAGTGGAAGATGCAGTGAAGATGAAAGATTTGTCTTTCAATGATGAAGGAAAAAGCAAGGAGGACGAAAGAAGTGCAAGAGTTTCAATTTTTCTACGTTTAAAAAGTAGATGGGAAAAAATGGGTTTCGAAGAGGGAGTGAAGCGCTTCTAAAGGTGGAAGCCGCTTATTTTAGGGTTTGACGGCCAAGGAGAGAGGATGGAGATAAAATGGAAGAGAGAAGAAAAATATTGTTATTGTCTTCAGATTGTCGTGTGAATCTCAATAGTTTATTTGATATTGTTTGGAATATATAGAGGGAGAATAATGATACCCAAAAATTTAGTTTATTTGATATTCCAATGAAATAATTAATTTGGGTGTTGCACTATTCCAATAAAAAAATTAAATTAATTAGGCTGCTGCAATGAGTGGCATAGAACGTAGTGCATATTTTCCATATTCCAATAAAAAAGATTTGCATTAAATTAGTTGTTGGAATGTAATGATTATTAGTTGTGTAACTACTCTCAGGGATATGTAAAACCATCTTAAATTGATTGTGATTAGGGTAATTAAGGGAATTTGGTGGTAATCGATTTTTATATATTAAAGTAGATTTATAAATGTATTAATCCCTTTTTGCTTAGCCTTTTCAATAGATATCCGACTCATCAACTTAGTATTAAAACAACGTTATTTAGTAATCTAAAGCAAATCATACTAGCTTAAATTCTAAAAAAATCATGGCTTCTGGAAACTCGACTGAGTCGTCGATCAATTTGAAGTTAAACAAGAGTTAAATATATCACAACAATACATTTATTTTATTCAAAAGATTAATATTTTATTAAGCTTCACATCTATTCAACAAAATGTGGTATAGTTCATATTGAGCAAAATAAATACAGCACAATAAAATCATAAGCTATACATTCCTAAACAAAGAGAATATACATGACTAACCTAAGAAACAAATTTGAACCATTTGTGACACGCCTCTCAACATTGTATTCTTTCATAACAGAAGTGGGACAAGAGATAGAATCAGTTAGGGATGACAATTTTGTCCATACCTTATGGGTATCTGCAAAAAATACTTATAATGAGTAGGATTTTTCAAAATAAGTATGGGTACGAGCACAGGTAATTACTCACAAAATAAGCGAGTATGGGTGCGGACACATATATCTTACTACCCATCCCGCCTCATACATGCATTACATATTTATATAATGTTATTTATATTATTACATAAAAATTCATGTCTATTAATTTTTTAAAAAATATATCGCTATTAAACTCTTACACATTTTAATAAAAGTGTTTATTTATTTCTCAACTCAACAATAACATTCATAATAACTTTTTAATATGGTTAAAAAAACTTAAAATTATATGATATTTTGTAATTAATCAATTTCATTTTACTACAAACGCGGGTAAACGGGTACGGGTATTAAGGTACCCATATGATAGAGGTACGGGTAAGAACATTCGTGTCCACACGGTGATGGTCTCGGGTATGGAGATTTTTTCAAACTGCGGGTAAGGGGACGGATACTATAATACCCTGCATAAGCCCTGCCCATTGCCATCCCTAGAACTGGTGATAACATTTCTCCAACTTCCCAACCTCTTTTTAATTCCATTCCTGGTCTATTAATGAAAGTTCCTTTGAGTTTCAAAAACATATTTTCGGGTTATCGAGCCTTTGCAATTATCCATTAACTAAGATCTAAAGAATACGACATATTCCCTTTTTCTATTACACATACTAGGATAAAACAAGTACACATTGGAGACAAAATGATTCTTTGGCAGCGTTGTAGTATCTTTTGCAGTCGTTGGTAGCTTTTGTTCATCCCTATCCTTTAATGTGATACTCCCTCCGTCCCACAATGTGTGACCCAGCCCACCATTTCACACAAATTAAGAAAAGTAGTTAAAAGTAAGAGAGATAATAGTATTTTTACTATATTACCCTTATTATGTATTGAGAATGATGGAACTTTTATTAATTAGAGGGTAGAATTGGAAAAAATGTATTAGAAATTGAAATGGGTCATTCATTTTGGGACATCATTTTATTCCAAATGGGTCACTCATTGTGGGACGGAGGGAGTAACTCAACCCTAATTTCTTCCTCTAGAATAGTTTTCAAATCAATGTTAACTCACAAGTCACAACTATAACCAGCTTCTTCTGACTCATAGCCTGTTGAGAATTAAGATCGTACGGTTGTCGTGACAATGCTCGTCTCAATTGCTAAACATGCACACTAAAAATAAAGTAAAACTAAAAGATGAATCACCTAATGTGCGCATCACTTAATATAATAACAATTACAAACATATTGTAATACGAAGAACTGACTTTAAAGAAATGTCGCGGTAAGCAAGAGTCGCCACCGACTTTTATTTTATCCAATTGGAAAGGCAAAAAGAACAGGAAAGACCTTTGAAAGATTTTGAGTTCGGGGGGTAGGTTATACAAAGGGAAGGTTTAAAGCACCCTTTGTATCCATGGTTATCTATGGGCTCTTAATTGCTTAGCTCACTTGTTTTTTTGAATTATTTTGAAAAAGTGTCGTGTGTGAATAGTAAAAACTTTGAAGAAGAACCTTAGCTTGTAAATAAGCGTAGTCTTTTTGAATTTGATTTGAAAAAGAGTGGGAAAAGAGTTTTGAATTTGAATTTGAATTTGAATTGAGCAAGCAATTAAGAACACCTAACCTAAGATTGTCTTTCTTGTTCTTTAAGTCTTTCGGGCGAAAGGGTCTATCCGTACCATGAGAGGGCAGGAAGTCTTTCAATTGGATGTGCGGGTCATCGAGAATAATCGTTCGCCACAAGACTGTCCCTACCATAAAGAGGGCAGGTAGTCTAAGGGAAGGATATAATAGTCATTTTAGGCAACAGTAAGGATACCTTAGCAATCGAAGGGACTATCACCGTTTAATCGAGGGACGAGATCATATTTATCGTAGGCAACTTGAAGGGACTATGATCTTTTTAAATCGGAGGGACATGGTGATTTTGAATCGAAGGCAATAAGCTAAGGTATCCCCACACTCGAAGGGACTTGAATATTTTTAAAGAGTAATTTAAAGGCAACAGGCAACAGTAATAAGGCAACAAGAGAGGTTACCCTAGTGTGTGTGTGTAGCAATCATGTGGTTAATTCGAATATTTATCTTATAATTAGTGGTTCTATGTTCAATTCAAGGTTTATCACTCCCTAGGGTTACTAACCACGCAGTTATAAACAAATAATACAAAATCTAGCTATTACAATAAACACCTGTGGGCAGAAAAATAAAGGCAAGAATTATAAGAGAGAACAATAATTAGTATAAACATCTTTGAATGCCTTGATCTTCCTCGAACCCTCGATTGACTCTGAAAATTTAAGAGGAAAATAAGGGTGAGTGTAGGAGAGATTCATTAACTATTATTTGAACTAAACCCTATTTTGGGCAAAAGGCAAAATAAAAATTAAAATGATATTTAAACAAGAAAAGAATCAGAAACTTAGCTTTTCGATTGGTATGGCACGTGGCTGAAGGATCTTGATTAACCCTGAAAATTTGGCACAAAGAAGAGAAATAATAGTGCATTAAAAATCCACAACCCTAATTTATCGGAATAAATCAGGATTAAAACAAATGGCTTAGATAAAATATAAAAATTAATAATTTAAATAAACATTCAAGGTTAAGAAAATATAGCAATTAAATAATTGATGGATTCATTCTAATTAATTAATCAAATTAAAAAAATAGGTACAACAAATAATTAAAAAAAAAACAATTCTTTTCAATATTATGAGAAAAAACGAATCTTCGATTAAATAAGTTCAAAGGTCATGAACAATTTACCAAATAAAAGATATTTTAAATAGTTTAAATAAAAAATATTAAAATAGAAAAGAAATAAATAAATAAAAGATTTATGTAATTAATTAAAAAAAAAGTTAGAGGAACTTAGCTCTAATCTGGTGTGGTTGGTTGGTGAGTGTCCATGTTGCATCCTCGCTCTGGCGCGGGTTGGATCTCAGAGTGGTAGGATCTGACGGCTCTGATATGATGACGCGCCATGAAGCTACAACAACGGAGAGCACTGGATTGCTATAACACACAAATTAAACAAAAAAAGCTGCAGTCCCCCAAGGATCGAACCGGCGTCCTGAGGAACAAGGAGTCAAATACAAGCGTGCTATCATTGGGCCACAGGTTTCTCGCTGTTGATCATATACCTCCTAAACATTATATAAAATAAAAACGTTTAAATTTAAATAAAAAACAAATCGCGCGCAGCCCATCTTCTTCACTCTTCTTTTTTCTGCAAAATGGCTGAGACTTTTACCCACAGTTTTCAAGCATCACCATAGCCCCTGCAAAATCAAAGCTCAACAAAAACGAATTATAAATCGAGACTAAGGTTATGGATCGACTAGAAATCGTCCACTGAATCCAATAGGGCCATTAGTTTTGGCCAATTTTGAGTGTATCAAAAATCCCTATTTTGAAGCTCTGAAACCCTAGTAATGGTAAACCTCTTAACCTGCAACAATACTCAAATTAAACAATCCAGAAACATTTTATAGGTCCTCAGGATCATGAATCTGTACTCAAAACATGTTTATGATGCATATACAGAAAAAATCAAAACTTAAAAACAATTGAGCAAATTGTGAACGTTGTGAAGGCGATGCTGGGTGCTTTGAGCGTCTGCGACGATCCGATTCGGTCCAGGGAAGGTCAGAGAGACGTTGTTGACCCTTAAAGCTGCTTAAATACGTTTCAAACTTCTTCTGCCATTTTCACCTGGTGCTGCGTTTTCTCTTTGAACTTGGGCAAGGTTTTTTTTTCCCGCCTCCCCTCCTTTGCGTGTTATGTATATATAACAAATTCCATTAGGTCAGAAACATGGAATTAAATATTTATGAATCATCATATTGATATTTGATTTTGAAGAAATATTGAAAACTTCTAATTTGGTCCTCAATCATGCCAATCATGTCACCAAACATTCCTCACGATTTTATTGACCTCCAGGATCTGATCTTTGGCTTCTAGAAGGTATTAAAAATAATCTTGTAATTTAATCCAATTATTTTATATTTTATGCATTTTATTCAATATTTAATTGAGTATAACCCAACTAAATATAAATAATAATAATAAAGTAGCCAATTTGTTCTTTCTTGTACCAATCTCAATTTCTGCGAATTCAAATCAAATATTTTGTTTAATTGATGATTGAATTTGGTTAAAAATATATCCTAATCAAAATCTTTGATTTTTATTTGATTTACATGAATTATATTACCTTTTAAATGAATAAAAATCCATATAAAATCAAAAAAACTCAATAATTCGTGGCAATTGGATTGGATGTCTTGGATAGCTTAAGGATCAAGATTGAATAAAACAAGATTGGACCCATTTGCGAGAAAACTCATTTTGAACCATATTTGTTTCACATTTTTCACTCAAATTTGTCCAACTTTGACAATGCATATCTCCCTCAATTTTTAAGATATGGAGGAGTTCTAGGACTTTTTGGAAAGCTCAAGATGTCTTCTACAAGCCACTTTGGAACATATTTTGCATTTGAAGATTTTATCTTAAAGATATGACTCTTGACAAAAAACTGCTTTTTGCGATCTTCTATAAGACCTGTAATGTTTTGGCTCATATCTCCCAAATAAAGCATTTTTGGCCTTGGCATGTGAGAGACAAAGTTGTAGAGAATTCAATTTCCTTCAAAATGAGATTTGGATGGGAAATTTCTGATGTTCCATGTGAAAGTTATGGCTGGTCAAGTTCAGTTGATTTTTAGGTAAAAACCCTGATTTAGAAACTTTGAGTTTTGTTAATTTTGGAGCTTTCCTTGACGAATCATGATCAAATCTTGATAAAATGATGAATATGACATTATAATGTTGATGTTGACTAAAAATTAGGAATTTTGACTGCAATTTGACTACGGTTGACTTTTAGGTCAAACTGGTCGACTGTTGATCTTTTGAGCAGTTGATTGTGCAATCTTGGGAATTAGGGATTGAAGCTGGGTATGAGGATGCTTTGAATAATATGAGATGCTATGAAATCCACTTGGGGCATTAGAAATTGATTTTACTTGGAGAGAAGCAAAACCCTAGTTGTGGGTTGTTGTTTAGGAGAGAGACTGCATGCTTCCTTCTTGTATATCTTTGAGCATTTGAAAGTCAGATAGACTGAAATATGAGTAAATATGATGGGCAAATTTTGGGGTATGACACATATAAAATTAACTATAAACACCTAAAATACAAGTGATAAGTTCAATTATTTCATAGCTAATTATCTCATATAAATGAGTTATCATGTACTCATTATCAAAGTTTGAAGGGAAACTAGCATGACACAACAGGACACTAGTTGTAATTATTATTTTCATAAGTTATATTTTTCACATAATCAAAACCTTAGTCACTTTCTTCTCCTTTACTTTTATATTCCAATTTTTAACAAAATTCAAGATTGTGAGTTATTAAATCTCAATTCTCTTAATTATGAATTAGTGAAATATTGAATGTATAAGAGATGTCTCATATATCTTATATTTTAAATTTTAGGGTGGAGATATGGTAGTTCACTCCTTTATGATTACATAGCATTGACTCTATTGTTGTTCTAATGACTCAAAACCAAGCCCTTATTCAACTTACACTAGTGCAGTTTTTTACATCGGGCGAAAAATAATTCAAGATGAAGTATACACAGAATCGTAGAAGAAGAAAACCTAGGTTGGAATCCCCGTAGTTACTCCGCCTGATTCGTCACTATGTTGATCTGATGCCCCTTAGAAAACCTAGGGTTCTAAGGAATTTCTTCATACGTGGGGAGAAACGATAGCGAGTTGAATATGTGAAATGGAGATAGGGGAAGATGATATGAGGATAAGAGTGAGCGAAGTTGTGCGGTGGTTATGAGGTTTGTCCCGCGGCACGACTGAATCACAAGAGAGGACGGAGGAGTCGCGTGCGACACTGAGAGGGAAAGGAGAATTTCTAATTTCATGTGGGAGCTGAGCAGTCACACCAATGAACCCTAATGCCTCACATAACGGGGAAGGGACACCGTTGTGAATGGAAGACGGAAGGAGATGATGATTCAGGGAGGTTGGACGCGAGAGAAGGGAATCGCTGGGGTGAAAGTTTGACGGAATTTTGACAGCGGGGGTATGCGAGAGAGATGAGAAGATGGTGAATGTGGTGCGGTGGATTGATTCGTAGGGGATGGCGACGGATCTTCAGGAGACAGGTGGAAATCGAAGGATGATGGAAATGGGTTTGTGAGAGATGGAGGGAGTTAAGGTGTATCGAATAAATGGGTTTGTAAGGAAATAAGGAAATCTAGGTTTTTTGTGAAATTACATTTCACACCAGTTAAGGGAATGGACCGATGTAAAGGCCCACGTGATTGTGCCATTTACATCGATTGGTAAATAGCCCGATGTAACGAAAATTTACAATTTTTACAATACTGACACCGTGTTTTACTTTTTTCCATCAATGGACTTTTCACATTGGGGCAAAGTTAGGCCCGATGTGAAATCCTTTATAACAAAATTTCATTTTATTTACTAAACTGCCACCATGTTATATTCTTCCCTAAATTAAATATTTTTCATATCATTGAAAATAAATATTTGATGTAAAATCCTTTGACAAATTTTTTTTAAATCATATATTTTGATACCTGATGTAAAATCCTTTAACCAAATGTCATATTTTTAGTAGTGTTAGTGGAGAAGCGGAAATGGACCGTAATATTGGATCTTGTTATAGGATGTGTGAACTTACATTTTTGTGGAAGATTGTTAAGTTAAATGTGAGTGATTAAATTTCATATTAGCTATTAATGAATGAAATATTGACTATATAAGTGAAATGACACACACACACACACACACACACACACACACAGATATATATATATATATATATATATATATATATATATATATATATATATATATATATATATATATATATATATATATATATATATATATATATATATATATATATATATAATATTTAAAAGTTTTAGGTAATATTATTATGTCTTCCTTTTTTTTTATCTCAAAGCATTGACCCTGGAGTCCCTAACATATAGAGTGACCAATATATTAAAGGAGATTATTTATTGCACCCTTAATGGTGCTCACACACCTCAATGAGAAATAAAAAACGCCCCTTCAAATACGGAGATGTACTTCTATACGTATCAAAAGTCTACACCACAACACTTCATTAGTGAGCAACCTTCATTTTGCCATAAATTAATACAGAAATGTATCTTCGTAAAAAATACGAAAGTATACCTCAAAACGGGTTTTGAGTGATATTTACGCACAAGGCGTTCCCCCTTTCTCATTTTCATCAGAACTTACTATAAACAAAAAAAGTATGCGTGAGAAACCTTGTTTTTCATCCTTTTTCAAACTTTCTACTGCATTGCGCCTAATCCAAAAGCTTTCTCAATCTATACTTCAGTCCATTCAATACAATAACGTCAACTTCTCACATTTGGTAAGTTTTTTCCTTTTCTTTCTTTTTTTTATTTGTGATGCATGAATTAGTAAATAGGTTGTTTAATGTACATTAGATTGTAGTTAGGACTGACAATGAACCGAACCAACTCGAAAATAGTTTAGAACTCGGTTTGACAATTAACTCATTGAACTAAGTTCATGAACCGATTGAGCCGAATATGAGCTAAAAACTAAGTTCGTTACCTAAATGAGCCGAACTTGAACTATACATAGTTCAACTCGTTAGGTTCATGAGTCAACTCGATTATATATGAGAAGAATTATATTGTCTTTAAGAGTAAGTTTAAATATTTTCTCCAAATCTTAACCCCATCTTTTTTTAATCTAACGGTTTTAATTGATAATTTATATTCTTAAGAGAGCAAATTATTTCAAAAAAAAAAACAAATAGAATCAACATCGTATAAATTTCAATCTTATAAATTTTATTTTATTTCTATATTTTTTATTTTAAAAAATATTAATTTAAAATGTCAAATATATATATATATATATATATATATATATATATATATATATATATGTGTGTGTGTATAATAGACTTTAAAAAAATTACTTTTAAGTCCGGGAAATAAGCGAGTTGAAACTAACAAGATAAACCTAACGAGTTGAACCGAGATGTTCGTGAACTTCTAACAAGTCGAGTTTGAGCTGGAAAAAAAGTTCGTGATGAGCTCAAACTCAGCCAATTATTAACGAGACGAGTTTGAGCTGGAAAAAAAGTTCGTGATGAACTCGAACTCGGCCAATTCTTAATGATTCAAATTGAGGTGAGGCGAGTTCGACTCGACTCGACACATTTCCAGCCCTAATTGTAGTTATACTTATAATACATAGTTTATTGAGGCATGCATTGACATTTTTTTTATGTTTAGAGCAAAAGACATGTTGGGTTTATGCATTTTTCGCCATTCTGAGTTTCATGTTTTACATAAGTGCACTTTTGTATATTTTTTTTAATTTGATTTTCTTGAGTTACGAAAGTGTACTTCCATATTTTGTTTGCATCTCCTTAGTTTGTTTAATTTTGCATATTCGCCATCTGGGTTTGAGCTCTTCGATATAATATTTATGTGGTTTAATTATAATTATAATGTCTAACAACCAAGATAGATTGAGGCATGATAGAGTTTCCCAACATGCAGCTGTTTACACGGAGAAAGCTAGAACCTCGTGACAACCGGATGGTACCAGTTCATTTGATGCGGAAGCGCCCACTTTCGGAGTTTAGATGTCTCCGATTTCATCTTCCCTAAGGCCCTTGATCCTACCCCGAATTCTATTTTGACCAGTCTAGTGCTGATGCTCGAAGTTAGGTGAAGCTTGTCTTTAGAAGACTAGACAACAAGCAACACATTTTTTACGCTAATATATTTATACCTTTACTGGTACTTGTAACATCCCAAAAATTATTATTTATTAATTTAATTAAGTCTTAAATTAATTATTCGAAATTAGCATTTTATTGGAATTATTTGGAAATTATAAAGTGTTAGTCGTTGGGCCAAGCGGTGGAGTTAGTAATGTGGGGGTGCTAATTGAGGGAGCCCATTACTAATTTATTTTATGTTTTCATAAAATAAAGGAGAATAAGAGAAAGGGAGTTGGAACGTGAAAAGAGAAGCTGTGATAGGGAGAGCTGAATAACGTGAAAGAGAACCAAAGAGAAAGAGGACCAAATCAAGAACTTGGCTAAGATAAGGGGGGACTTATCTGGTTAATATCTATTATCGGTTTATGGGTTGATAGTACAAAATAGGTGTATAATTCGTGTCGATTGGGTCATATAATAGATTTAGGGATTTGGAACAATTGGATGATAATTGGTCATTTTGTTGAAATCTATGATGTTAATGTTGTTATGACTTCAATTGATGCTTGATATGTGTATTATAATGTGTATTGTGTGTTGTATGTGTGTTCTGCTTTCTTAGAATCGTTCTGGTATGATCCGAGTGGAATTGAAATGCTTGAATTGCTGTAAATCTGCATTTTTGGGGTTGCAGGTACGCAGTAATCGGTTACTGAGGATAGGGTAACCGATTACCGCTATGTGAAAAGGCAAGGATTGCTGCCTGGGAGTCGGTAATCGGTTACTGAAAGGGGGGTAACCGATTACCCATACAAAAAACAGAAAAACGAGTTTCGTAAAATACGGTAACCGGTTACTGGCCTTTTGGTAACCGATTACCACTGATGGTTTTTGAAAAATGAAGTATTTTGTAAAACTCATAACTTTTGAACCGTTGGTCCGTTTCGTGTGCCGTTTCGAGCTAAACGAACCTTGTGAAATAATATTTGTGATGATTAATGATGTGATTGTAATTGAATGATACACACACATATATATATATATATATATATATATATATATATATATATATAAACATGCTTTGATGATGATGATGATGATTATGACGATTTGAGTATTTGATGATGTTACTCATAGGTGAATGGCATATTCATTGTTGAGACTGTATCCATGATGATGTTTTGGATCAGTGAAGGGCATGATTCGCATTGTGTGGAATATGTGCTGGCAGGACCGTATCTTGATGATGTTGGATCGGTCATGGGTTGTTCCCATTGATGATGTTGGTACCACATGCATAGTGTCAGTTCATTCATATGCATGCTTTTATAACATGATTGGATGCCTTTCCAGTGTTATAAACATTGATGATGTGTTGGTTGTTTGTGACGATGAAACTTGTCTGAATGTCTGTTTATGATACAATTGGGTGAATGATGCGATTATGATGTGTTATTGCTTTATAGCTCTATAACATTTGTTAATTATGATGAGACTCACCCTTATATGTTGTCATTTTCAGATTGAGGATAGCGGTTGTTCGACTCGGTGAGGATTAGCTCATGAGTCAGTGTGTTTAGTTTAGCGTTAGGTGTCATGCTCTGATATTTGTAACACTGGGGACACGATGTTTAGAGTTTATGTTTTATAACTCTGATTGTTATTTGATGTTTGAAGGATAAAGTTTTGGAGATGTTAAACTTAATCCGTGTGATTTATTTCCCGTTGTGTTAACATGAAGTGTTTTAATTTTTATGATGATTGCCTCAGTGAATGCATGACATAGTTGTACGATGTTTAATTAATTTTTGAATTGTGGCACCCTTGTTTTCACGTACTCTGAATAAATTTATATAATTGCCGCGGGGTTTTAGAAGGGTGTTACAGTACTAATATTTCACGACACTTATGTTACACCATTACTAATATTTTATTTGAACCATTTTCAGATAGGGGTATTCGCAGGCCAGTCTGATTCAGTTTTGAGGGAATCCCATAAAAAAAATATGATTTGGTTTGGATTGAATTTGCATAATTTTTTGATAAAACCCAAATCGAGAAATAACAGGTTCGTTTGGGTTGGATTGATCGGATTAAAAACAAATGTGATTTTAAAAAAACAAATCTAATTTACATCAACTTGTTTTCTATGATAATATTATTTATTTATTTTTTTCGTTTTTTCATATAGGTTGTGAATATCTTAAATGGTGTTTCATTTTTTTCTTGAAGTTGAATATCTTATACTAGTTTATATGATAATGATGATATAAATTATATGAATTAAAAAGGTTGGTTTGGGTAGATGAGCTTGTAGGTAGAATTTTTAAAATTTGTTGCCCAAACCAATTAACATCGGATTTTATTGATTTGGTTCGATTTTTGCCCGAACTAAAAAATGTCCGGATAAAATACCTTGGATTGGTTTGGATTCCGGTTTGGTTCTAATTTGTCCAAACCAATGAACACCCCTATTTTCAGGCGTCAATCATCTCTCACTTTTAACTCATCTCTGATTGATCATATTAGGACGACTACTATGAGGATTTGCCATGTGCTTGGGCATTTGCCTTGCTCAGAGAGAATTAGATGATCGATTCGTTCCAAGTGTTTCTTGACCGTATTGTAGCAGATGATTTACATTACACACCGTATGAGGATCACAATCAAACATGTCCTCTGGATGACATATCCTTCTACTCCTGATGGTTGGCTTGTCAGTCACATCTAATTTATCCACATCTTCCTGAGAGGTTCATGCTTCAGTTTGGGTTTCAACATTGTATTTCAAGATACCCCTACGTGTCTGCCCATCCCTCTATCATCCGCATATATGTTGATGTACTGTTTGATGATTTCTATAATCAGTTGGTACTAGAGGAAACATGGAGTGTGCCAGGTCCTCAACCATGGTATTCCAGAGTGTCACATCCTTACATGACACCATATCCTCAGGGAGATCCACATAGGTCACCTCGTTAGGATATATTAGGGGAGGAGTATGTTAGAACAAGATTTGTTCTGATCAATATTCTTAGTTTTGATGATAACAAGGATATGAATTTTGTGTGAGATAATGTGGTACTCTAATACATTGCAATTTCCCTTTTAGGAAATATATAAAGAGTATGCACAAATCAGCGCTCAGAAGCTTTGACTCAGAAGGTTAAGCATGCAACATCAGAACATGGTCTGGCAAGACATCAGAAGATGGTCAAGGCAGAATCAGAACATGGGTCTATGGAAGCATCAGAAGAACTTGAGATCAGAAGCAGAAGCACTGAAGTTCTCATGGTATCACACTCAGAAGCACTTCAAGGTCAGAAGACAAGAAGATGCTTTGCACCAAGCTGTTTGACTCTGATGATATTCAAACGTTGTATACACAAACATCAGATCAGAAGAAAGTACAGGTGGCAGGCTACGCTGACTGACAAAAGGAACGTTGGAAGCTATTAAAGGCAACGTCAGTAGACACAGCGTGAACAAGGCTCGAGGTAGTTGACAAAAGCGTGAAACATTAAATGCAATGATGTACGGAATACGCAAAGCATTAAATGCTCCCAACGGTCATCTTCTCAAGTGCCTATAAATATGAAGTTCTGATGAGAATCAAGGTTAACGATTCTGAAAGAACTTATTCTGAAAAACTTGCTGAAACGCTGTTCAACTCAAAGCTCAGAAACTTCATCTTCATCAAAGCTCACTACATTGCTGTTGTAATATATTAGTGAGATTAAGCTTAAATGTTAAGAGAAATATCACTGTTCTGATTATAGCTTTTCAGAAGCAATTGTAATACTCTTAGAATTGATTACATTAATTTGTAAGTAACTAGAGTGATCAAGTGTTGATCAGGATACTCTAGGAAGTCTTAGCTTGTGTCTAAGCAGTTGTAATTAGAGTGATCACGTGGTGGTCAGGATACTCTAAGAAAGTCTTAGCTTGTGTCTAAGAATTTGTTCCTAGAGTGATCAGGTTGTGATCAGGATACTCTAGAAGACTTAGTCGTGGGCTAAGTGGAAAACCATTGTAATCTGTTGCGATTAGTGGATTAAATCCTCAGGTGAGGTAAATCACTCCGTGGGGGTGGACTGGAGTAGTTTAGTTAACAACGAACCAGGATAAAAATAACTGTGCAAATTGTTTTTATCATTCAAGTTTTTTAGACTACACTTATTCAAACCCCCCCTTTCTAAGTGTTTTTCTATCCTTCAGAGTAAGATAGGATAGAACATGTCGTTGATGTGTTACCTGCATGTCAGTGTATCATGGCTATTGCACAAGCAAGTATAGAGAAAGAAGAGTTTTTGAAAGGCACTCCTATGAGAGAAACTAGAGAGGTCATTCTATACGAGGCACAAAATATATTGCAGTACAGGAGGCAAACAAGGACCAGTGGGGTCAGATATACCCAATAATTTACTTCTATTTTAATAATATTTGTATTATGGTTTGTAATTTGTCAACAATGATCTTTGATTATGAATTTTAATTGAATAATATATGACATTTAAATTGAATTACATTAGTGCATAATTCAATTGATAAAAAAATTATTATGATAGTGTAATTAGTATAAATGGCCTAAAAAAATAAGGTTTCTTAAAAACAATGTCAAATTTATAACAAATTTACTGCCTATTGAAGTATACTTTTGAATTCTTCCATGTGTTGTAAAATTAACACACTACAATAAGTTCGAAATGTATCCAAGGGTTATTATGGAAGTGCACATACAGAATCTCCCTTCCATCAGTACAAAAATACATTTCTAGACTAATTTTTAGCAAAATAAGATATGTGGCTCACTTATGAAAGAATGTGGTGTATTTTGGATGCGTACAGAAATATACTTCCAGATTTGAAAAGGACAATTTTGGGTTTTAAATTGGTGTCTCTTCACCTCAAAGAGTGGGAAGAGCAACCCCCTATATTGAAAAAACCAATGAGCTGACCCAATAATATTTAATAAGTGAAACCCAAAATAAAATTTAACTTAAAAAATATTATTTTGACACCAAAATTTAACACTTACACCGTATGTCACCTTCACCACACAAATGTGGTGAACAAACATTCTTAATTTTGACCTTTTTTCCTCTTTTTAAAACAACTTTAGTTAACGGTGTGTAAAAATTTGTAACATTAAAACAACATGTTGACACACATCAGATTCAAATCCATATTTGATACCCTTTATTATAGATGTTTTAACCTGATGTGCAAACTAAAGTTTGAAAAAAAATGTTCATCCTATAAAATTGGTGAACAATATATACAGTATAAATATTGATATCAAATATGATGTCAACATAGTATAGCTGTTTTAATTTATGTGTTGTTTAATGGTGTCAACAAGTATATTACCTTTTAGTATAGTAGTTTTAACTTTGTGACTAAGATTTGTTAAGTGCAAACAATTCTTATGTTAGATCATATCTATACTGAATTTTGTTCTGACTTTAAATGAGACCCCTGCAAGTAAATGATAAAATTAATTATCTTAAATTAGTCGGTTGCAAGATCGGATGCCAAGATTTTTTAAAAAAAAATAAATTATGTGGCCTTATTGATTTTGTAACATGTGTGATCTTTTGTTAAATTTAATAAAATATATTTTCTTTGGTGAACCCAAATGAAGACTTTAGTAACTTTATTCTTAGATCGACTATATACATTATATATTTATTTTGTAAATATATTTTATCCTATCAGTTAATTATAGTCGTTAAACTTTAATATATGTTTGATTTTTTTTAATCACATTTAAAATACTATTTATAAATGAAGGATAGAAAACACTTAGAAAGGGGGGGGGTTTGAATAAGTGTAGTCTAAAAATTTGAACGATAAAAACAATATGCACAATTATTTTTATCCTGGTTCGTTGTTAACTAAACTACTCTAGTCCACCCCCACGGAGTGATTTACCTTACCTGAGGATTTAATCCACTAATCGCAACAGATTACAATGGTTTTCCACTTAGTCCGTGACTAAGTCTTCTAGAGTATCCTGATCACAACCTGATCACTCCAGGAACAAATGCTTAGACACAAGCTAAGACTTTCTTAGAGTATCCTGACCACCACGTGATCACTCTAATTACAACTGCTTAGACACAAGCTAAGACTTCCTAGAGTATCGTGATCAACACTTGATCACTCTAGTTACTTACAAATTAATGTAATCAATTCTAAGAGTATTACAAATGCTTCTGAAAAGCTATAATCACAACAGTGATATTTCTCTTAACGTTTAAGCTTAATCTCACTAATATATTACAACAGCAATGTAGTGAGCTTTGATGAAGATGAAGTTTCTGAGCTTTGGATTGAGCAGCGTTTCAGCAAGTTTTCCAGAATAGTTTCGTTCAGAATTGGTCGGAATTGGTAACCTTGCTTCTCATCAGAACTTCATATTTATAGGCGTTTGAGAAGATGACCGTTGGGCACATTTAATGCTTTGCGTGTTCCGTACAACTTTGCATTTAATGTTTCACGCTTTTGTCAACTACCTCGAGCCTTGTTCACGCTGTGTCTACTGACGTTGCCTTTAATAGCTTCCAACGTTCCTTTTGTCAGTCAGCGTAGCCTGCCACCTGTACTTTCTTCTGATCTGATGTTTGTGAATATAATATTTGAATATCATCAGAGTCAAACAGCTTGGTGCATAGCATCTTCTTGTCTTCTGACCTTGAAGTGCTTCTGAGCGTGATACCATGAGAACTTCAGTGCTTCTGCTTCTGATCTCAAGTTCTTCTGATGCTTCCATAGACCCATGTTCTGATTCTGCCTTGACCATCTTCTGATGTCTTGCCAGACCATGTTCTGATGTTGCATGCTGAACCTTCTGAGACAAAGCTTCTGAGCGCTGATTTGTGCATACTCTTTTTATATTTCCTGAAATGGAAATTGCAATGTATTAGAGTACCACATTATCTCACACAAAATTCATATCCTTGTTATCATCAAAACTAAGAATATTGATCAGAACAAATCTTGTTCTAACAATCTCCCCCTTTTTGATGATGACAAAAACATATATAAATGATATGAATTTGCGATCAGAAAGAGCAGACGGCTACAGACAAATTACACAGCTATAGCATAAGCATGTGAATATGTCTCCCCCTAAGATTAACAATCTCCCCCTGAGATGAATAATCTCCCCCTGAAATAAATACTCGAAGAACTTTAATAATAAAAGACTTCCCTGATTATTTCGGTAGAGACGATCACATAAGCTTCTTGCTTCTGATAATTCATAGCTTCTGACTTCTGCTTCCATTGGACAGCTTCAGAACTTGAATTTCTTTAGATCCCTAGAACACTCACAGCTTCTGATTCCTGCTTCCATTTAGGACAGCTTCAGAACTTGAATTTCTTTGATCTTCAGAACATTCACAGCTTCTGATTCCTGCTTCCACTCAGGACAGCTTCAGAACTTGAATTTCTTTGATCTTCAGAACATTCACAGCTTCTGATTCATGCTTCCATTTAGGACAGCTTCAGAACTTGAGTTTTCTGGATCTTTAGAACATTCACAGCTTCTGATTTCTGCTTCCCTCGGATAGCTTCAGAGCTTTGAATTTCTTCTTACATCACTTCATGCTAGATTGTATCAGAACATTGTTGAATGTACCAGAGCATCATCAGAGCATCTCTACATCCTGAAATGTTACAGAACAAAACTAAACGACAAAAGTCAGCATGAATGAGTTAGAACATAAAAATGTGTATCAGAACACAAAATATGTATCAGAGCCATATAAGCCATATAGAATATATCAGATCCAATAGACAATGTATCAGAGCAAATAGACAATGATTTGGATCATATTCTATTATCATAATTTCTGATCATTCTTGCTTCTTGCTTCTGATTCTGAAGCTTCCTAGCACTCAACTTGCTTCAAGAATCCAAGAGCTATTTCTGATCATTCTTTCTTCTTGCTTCTGATTCTGAAGCTTCATAGCACTCAACTTGCTTCAAGAATCCAAGAGCTTGATTCTCTAAAGAGTTGCTTCATCATCTCGTTGCTTCCTTATATTGATCTTGAATCTTCGATTCCTGCAACAACACAACTTAGAAACATATGAAGCTTGCAGCTTCTGTTAGTAAATGTGGGGTCTTTTTACTTGGTAACTGATAATATTAATCAGATCATTTATCATATATTTTCTCCCCCTTTTTGTCATAACATCAAAAAGCATAAAAGATTCAGATGTAAAGCAAGAGACAAAAAGAAAGAAACATAGATAACTTTTCATTGATTTCAACAAGAAAGATTACAAAAGAGGAATGCAGGAAAACAGATGCAACAAGAAAAGAAAACTACAAAGACACAAAGACTACAACCCTGGCCTAGTCCTAATCTAAGCCAACATATCATGAATCCCAGCGATGTTCTTGCTCTTGCTTGGTCATCAAAACTTGAAACTCTGCATGCTTGAGCAGCTCCCAGAGAAAGAAGTAAATGAATACAAAAGAGGAACTGAGAACAGTTCACCAGGAGAGAGCGTATTCTCAGATGGGCTTTCCCTTAACATAGAAGTTAAGTCCTTATTGGAACCTAACTTCATCCAATATCTCAAGAAAGTCTTCTTCCTTTGGACAGATGTTGATAACAGCATCAAAGAATAGATCTGACTTGAGAAAAATTTGGAATGCCATCCCGAGATATGCTTCTCATCCTGTAGCCTATTAACCCTTCCATTCGTTCTATTCAAATAGATCAGCCACTGTTGAGACTTAGTTTCTTCAACTGGTTTAAAGTTTTGATGAAGAGAACTAGGCGAAGGATTCATGATAAACGCTAGATCGATGAAGAATGAACTAAGGTTTATGCAAAAGATATTCATAGGAAAGTGAGAGAAAGAAAGCGAGAGCACAAAGATTGATTGAAGAATGCAAAGAAATGGAGAAATAAATAGAGGGAATGTGGGGAAGGAAAACGTTCTAGGGAAGGGAAACGTTTGACGGATATAAAAACATAAAGGACAATAAAAGAAATGATGAATGGCATTTAATGTTATTTGACGTGAGGAGAGATAATAATGACAAAAGACGAGATTTGCACAGTTACCTAAGTAGACGTCCCCTCAGTTACAGCTGTTTTGCTTTTAAAGAGATTCTGAATCAACTTAGACAATGAAACGTTAGTAATAACTGAATCACAATTTCTAATTGATTTCAATCAGAACTTCTTATAAAAAATAATCCAATTTCATTTCAGAAGATACTCATACATATGATCTTCTCATCTTCTCATTCTGGGCATAAATCCATACTGATATTCTTCAGAATGAACTTAAACCTATCTTCAGAAGGGGTTTTGTAAAGATATCAGCCCATTGATGGTCTGTATCCACAAAGTTTAAAGATATAACACCCTTCTGAACATAGTCCCTTATGAAATGATGTTTAATCTCAATATCTTTAGCTTTTGAATGTAAAATAGGATTCTTAGATAAACATATAGCAGAAGTATTATCACAGAAAATAGGAATGTTACTCTCATATATCTGATAATCTTCCAGCTGACTTCTCATCCAGAGCATTTGTGTGCTACAACCAGCAGCAGCAACATATTCTGCTTCTGTTGTTGAGAGGGCAATAGTAGCTTGCTTCTTGTTGTACCATGAGATCAGATGACTTCCAAGAAATTGACAACTTCCAGAAGTGCTCTTTCTTTCTATTCTATCTCCAGCATAGTCAGCATCACAGAATCCTACTAAGTCGTAATCTTTAGATCTTCTGTAAACTAAACCAACATTAGTAGTACCTTTCAGATACCTTAGAATTCTCTTAACAGTAGTTAAATGAGATTCTCTTGGATCTGATTGGAATCGAGCACACAAACAAACACTAAAGAGAATGTCAGGTCTAGAAGCAGTTAGATATAGAAGAGATCCAATCATACCTCTGTACAACTTCTGATCTACCTTCTTACTTACCTCATCCTTACCCAGTACACATGTTGGATGCATAGGAGTTTTGGCTTCTTTGCTTTCAAAAAGATTAAACTTCTTCAGAAGTTCTTTCACATACTTCGTTTGATGAACATAGGTTCCATCGGAAGTTTGGTTGATTTGAATCCCAAGGAAATACTTGAGTTCTCCCATCATGCTCATTTCAAATTCAGCCTGCATAGACTCAGCAAACTCCTTTCCAAGTGTAGCATTAGATGTAACACCCCAAATCTACCCGGTAATTATAATAAAAATCAGAGTATAAATTCCAAACAACATTCATTTGAGGTATCACATATTCGTCATTCAAAGACAACTATGGCTTATTTGCCTTCATATAGATACATAGCACGTAACTTAAAACGGACAATTAAATCATTATTCAAAAATAACTTTGTTTCAAATTAAATAATTAACTCGCAGCGGAATCATCAAACTTCATAAATATTCAAATCAAGTCGTAGCATCATTGCACGGTAACTTTAAGTTACAATTTAAAACATAATTCACTTAAAAATTTAGCAAACAAAATAATAATTAAAACAATCGCTTTATCCCCCCGAGTGCTACGTATCAGAGCAAGACACCAACTCGAATAACAGCAATTAAAGACTTCATAAAATCACTTCAAATTTCCATCGCTATCTTGAGTACCTGTCAATTTCCCATGGTAGGGAAACATCATTCAGAAGGGGTGAGATATCGAAAAATTATAAACAAAAGTATGATAATTAATATGTTAGAATTAAATCATACAAAATTATCACTTTACAACTTTCAGACGACAACTATAACAACAATTTAAAATTGTACAGATATAATAACAAAATCAACAACAACATAATAATAGTTATAACAACTATTTTTCATCTTCCAGACGGTACCTGTCACAACAAGTCATTAGCATAACAACTTATAATTACAACTTCACATTATCACAATTCACTTCACATCGTCATATTCAACAACAACTCAAGTCACATCACGTCACAATTAAATCACACTCATGCCACAAATAATGAGACTCTACAATTGCACATGCATGTGGTACCCAGAGCTTCAGCCCCCATCGCCAATTGCCAGTTAACAGAGGCATCAAGGCATAAGCCTTCGTCACTAATTTGCCAATCCAGGCCGTCACCAAAAATGCATATGTATATGAATGCAACAAACACACACAACAAACAACATCATCGTCACAAAGGCATAAGCCTATATCGTCGCTATACCAATAAATAGAGGTATACATCGTCACTGAAACATCCTGCAACTTCGCATAAAACAACAACAATATACACGTCGCTCATAAATCACAAAGAAATAACAATACAACGTACTCATCATAATTCACAAAACAAGCCGATCACAATCACCTACTAGCATATACGAACTACCTCTACAATTTTCAATTAATTCCGGATAACTAAATACACCCTAATCCCACATACAATCATCATATTCCTGGTTATATAATTCGAACCCCACCCTTACCTTTGTAAATATGGACTCTTTCACCATAGCTCTAAGCTTTTCTCCAAAAGAAATCCTTTCTAACATCAATTGGAGACACGCCTAAAAACCACTTCGGAAATCAACTTATCAGGCGAACTTAAAACCCTCAAAATCAAAATCGCTCCGGTCAGAACTTACCTCTATGAGTCAGGAACGTTGTGTCCAAGTACCGCAATGATCCAACGGTTGGATTGAGAGATATGCCCAATTTGCCAAGGTGACTCTATGCTGAAACTTGCTGCGAAAATTAAGGCTTCCTCCATAATTTTCTTCTTCTCTCAAAGTGCTACTCCCTTCTTTCTCTTCTCTTTTCTATTTTTCCTTTCTCCCCAAAAATAAGTTATGAGACTCCAACTCTAAAACCCTAATTTTTTACTCTTACTATCTCTTTTCTCTTAATGGGCTTAACCCATAATCCATCTGTTACGTTTCTACTACTAAGGCCCAATTAACTATATCTCTCATACAACTTAATCAACCCAAATAACACAAACACACATACAATTAAATATTTCAAATAATTATTATATCACATAATAACTAAATAAATAAATAACTATTAAAAATACCAAATAGTATAATTACTAATATAATTAATAAAAATATTAATAAAATCGGGATGTTACAACTCTCCCCCACTTAGAATATTTTCGTCCTCGAAAATCTATACGACATCACCATACTTAACACATCCTTCACATCCAATCCTTCGATCAAATGACAACCCGGTCAGGGTTTAAATCTAGTAAGTACTTATACCATCAATCTTCTAATACGATTGCAACATAATCCTTACTAACTTGTCAACCATTTTAGCAATATCTTGAAACATCTTACAATGTAGCAATATCTACCACTTGCTTACATCTGGCTATACAATCTCACTTCATCATCCTCAGCAACCTATTCAACACCAAACGCATACGCAATTCTTATTTCCATATTCAGGTGTCCTTCGCTACCGAAGCACCAAAAACTTACAACCGAATCATAACCGAGGAGTACAGCTTCTCCCTAACTTAGTTCCAAACCAACTCCTGCAACAAGCAATCAAAAACAGCAAGTACCGACAATGTTGTACACACTTATCGCGTACTAAGGGATAAACAACAATAAGACAACTCTGGTCGGACGGACCGACCTGCTCTGATACCACTAATGTAACACCCCAAATCTACCTGGTAATTATAATAAAAATCAGAGTATAAATTCCAAACAACATTCATTTGAGGTATCACATATTCGTCATTCAAAAACAACTATGGCTTATTTGCCTTCATATAGATACATAGCACGTAACTTAAAACGGACAATTAAATCATTATTCAAAAATCACTTTGTTTCAAATTAAATAATTAACTCGCAGCGGAATCATCAAACTTCATAAATATTCAAATCAAGTCGTAGCATCATTGCACGGTAACTTTAAGTTACAATTTAAAACATAATTCACTTAAAAATTCAGCAAACAAAATAATAATTAAAACAATCGCTTTATCCCCCGAGTGCTACGTATCAGAGCAAGACACCAACTCGAATAACAGCAATTAAAGACTTCATAAAATCACTTCAAATTTCCATCGCTATCTTGAGTACCTGTCAATTTCCCATGGTAGGGAAACATCATTCAGAAGGGGTGAGATATCGAAAAATTATAAACAAAAGTATGATAATTAATATGTTAGAATTAAATCATACAAAATTATCACTTTACAACTTTCAGACGACAGCTATAACAACAATTTAAAATTGTACAGATATAATAACAAAATCAACAACAACATAATAATAGTTATAACAACTATTTTTCATCTTCCAGACGGTACCTGTCACAACAAGTCATTAGCATAACAACTTATAATTACAACTTCACATTATCACAATTCACTTCACATCGTCATATTCAACAACAACTCAAGTCACATCACGTCACAATTAAATCACACTCATGCCACAAATAATGAGACTCTACAACTGCACATGCATGTGGTACCCAGAGCTTCAGCCCCCATCGCCAATTGCCAGTTAACAGAGGCATCAAGGCATAAGCCTTCGTCACTAATTTGCCAATCCAGGCCGTCGCCAAAAATGCATATGTATATGAATGCAACAAACACACACAACAAACAACATCATCATCACAAAGGCATAAGCCTATATCGTCGCTATACCAATAAATAGAGGTATACATCGTCACTGAAACATCCTGCAACTTCGCATAAAACAACAACAATATACACGTCGCTCATAAATCACAAAGAAATAACAATACAACGTACTCATCATAATTCACAAAACAAGCCGATCACAATCACCTACTAGCATATACGAACTACCTCTACAATTTTCAATTAATTCCGGATAACTAAATACACCCTAATCCCACATACAATCATCATATTCCTGGTTATATAATTCGAACCCCACCCTTACCTTTGTAAATATGGACTCTTTCACCATAGCTCTAAGCTTTTCTCCAAAAGAAATCCTTTCTAACATCAATTGGAGACACGCCTAAAAACCACTTCGGAAATCAACTTATCAGGCGAACTTAAAACCCTCAAAATCAAAATCGCTCCGGTCAGAACTTACCTCTATGAGTCAGGAACGTTGTGTCCAAGTGCCGCAATGATCCAACGGTTGGATTGAGAGATATGCCCGATTTGCCAAGGTGACTCTATGCTGAAACTTGCTGCGAAAATTAAGGCTTCCTCCATAATTTTCTTCTTCTCTCAAAGTGCTACTCCCTTCTTTCTCTTCTCTTTTCTATTTTTCCTTTCTCCCCAAAAATAAGTTATGAGACTCCAACTCTAAAACCCTAATTTTTTACTCTTACTATCTCTTTTCTCTTAATGGGCTTAACCCATAATCCATCTGTTACGTTTCTACTACTAAGGCCCAATTAACTATATCTCTCATACAACTTAATCAACCCAAATAACACAAACACACATACAATTAAATATTTCAAATAATTATTATATCACATAATAACTAAATAAATAAATAACTATTAAAAATACCAAATAGTATAATTACTAATATAATTAATAAAAATATTAATAAAATCGGGATGTTACATTAGATGTTCCAAAGATAATATCATCAACATATATTTGACAAATTAAAATATCCTTTTTAAATGTTTTACAAAAGAGAGTAGTGTCCACTTTTCCTCTAGTGAAACCATTTTCCAGAAGGAAAGAACTCAAACGTTCATACCAAGTTCTGGGAGCTTGTTTCAATCCGTATAATGATTTCTTTATTTAAAAACATGATTTGGAGACATGGAGTCTTCAAAACCAGGAGGTTGGTGAACATAAACTTCTTCATCTATATAACCATTTAAGAAGGCACTCTTGACATCCATCTGATAAAGAGTGATGTTGTGTTGAGTGGCAAAAGAAATTAATAGACGAATAGATTCTAACATGGCCACTGGTGCAAAGGTTTCTGTGTAGTCAATTCCTTCTTGCTGACTATAACCTTGAGCAACCAGTCTGGCTTTGTTTCTTACCACTTCTCCTTTCTCACTTAGCTTGTTTCTGAAAACCCACTTAGTACCAATGATGTTAAATCCTTTTGGTCTAGGAACCAAGTCCCATACATCATTCCTTGTAAACTGATTTAGTTCTTCTTGCATGGCAATTATCCAGTCTGGATCTTCTAGAGCTTGATCAACAGAAGTTGGCTCGATCAAAGAAACAAGACCTAATTGACATTCTGCATTGTTCTTAAGGAATGCCCTTGTTCTGATGGGATCATCTTTCTTTCCAAGGATCACATCTTCTGAGTGAGCTGAAGCAAGTCTAGGTGATCTTCTGATAGTTGGTTCTTCAGAAATTCTCAGATTCTCTAAAGATGCAGCAACTTGATCTTCTGATCTATTGCTTCTGAGACTTCCAGCTTCTGCAGCTTTGCTTCTTGGTTCCACTGCTTCTGATATATCAATATCAAAATCTGCAAAATTCTCAACCTGCTTTGGTTTTTCAAGACCAAGCTTATCATCAAACCTGATATTGATTGATTCTTCTACAATCAATGTTTCAGTATTGTATACTCTGTAGCCTTTAGAGCGTTCAGAATATCCAAGAAGGAAACACTTTTGTGCTTTAGAATCAAACTTACCAAGATGATCTTTAGTATTTAGAATAAAACATACACATCCAAAAGGATGGAAATATGAAATGTTGGGCTTTCTGTTCTTCCACAATTCATAAGGAGTCTTATTTAGAATAGGTCTGATAGAGATTCTATTCTGAATATAGCATGCAGTGTTTATTGCTTCTGCCCAGAAATGCTTAGCCATATTGGTTTCATTGATCATGGTTCTAGCCATTTCTTGTAGAGTCCTATTCTTTCGCTCTACAACTCCATTTTGCTGTGGAGTTCTGGGGCAAGAGAAATCATGAGCAATACCATTTTCTTTGAAGAACTTCTCAAAGAATCTGTTCTCAAATTAGCCACCATGATCACTTCTGACCTTTATGATTTTACACTCTTTCTCAGATTGAATCTGAGTGCAGAAATCAAAGAACACTGAATGAGACTCATCCTTGTGTTTCAAGAACTTTACCCAAGTCCAGCGGCTATAATCATCAACGATGACTAATCCATATTTCTTCCCTCTGACAGATGCTGTTTTGACTGGGCCAAACAGATCAATGTGCAAGAGTTGTAACGGCCTTGAGGTAGAAACAACATTCTTAGACTTGAATGCAGGTCTGGAGAACTTGCCCTTCTGACATGCTTCACAAAGAGCATCTGATTTGTATTTCAGATTTGGGAGTCCTCTGAATAGATTTAGTTTGTTAATCTGAGAAATCTTTCTCAAACTAGCATGTCCTAATCTTCTGTGCCAGACCCATTGCTCTTCAAAAACAGACATAAGACAAGTCACCTTCTGCTTCTCAAGATCAGAAAGATCAATCTTATAAATGTTGTTCTTCCTCCTGCCTGTAAATAGGATTGAGCCATCCTTCTGACTTACAGCCTTGCAAGACTTTTGATTGAAGATTATATCATAACCATTGTCGCTTAATTGACTTATGGACAATAAGTTATGCGTTAATCCTTCTACAAGAAGTACATTAGTTATGGAAGGAGAGTTACCAAGACTTATGGTTCCAGAGCCAATGATTTTGCCCTTCTGATCTCCTCCAAACTTGACTTCTCCACATGGTTTAAGCACCAGGTCTTGGAATGTAGACCTTCTTCCCGTCATGTGTCGCGAGCACCCAGAGTCCAGGTACCATGACATTTTGCTTTTTGTCCTCTTTTCCGCCAAGGATATCTGCAACAGAAATTATCTTCTCCTTAGGTACCCACAATTTCTTGGGTCCTTTCTTGTTAGTTCTCCTCAAGTTCTGATTGAACTTGGGTTTAGCAAAATATTTAGCAGGAGGAACAGTATGATATTTCTTATTCTGAGTTCCATGATATTTCTTAGGTTGTGTCACATGCTTCTTGGTGTGTGTTATGTGAAAACTTTGTGCATGTGATGTGTGCTTAATATCATGGGAGTGGCTGTCATACCCTAAAATTTGCCCATACTATTTCCCTTGTACAAATTTAAATCTAGACAAAAAAAAAGCTCAAGAACACTTCCATACAATAAAAAGTGAGAGAGTTATGGCTTGCACAAGATGAGTGATTTTGAGAAAATGAATGGAGGTCAATTTGAGTTAATCTTGATTTATGACTAATGGGCCTACTATTTGGATTTTAAATATGTCCATGACCCAAGAAGGGGCCTTTGCATCCTTCATTTTATTTTTTGTGATTTTATTAATGTTTACTTGAATTTTTTATTCATTTAAATATTTAATAAAACATTAAAAATGAGAAAATTGGATTAAGTCATAAGGAGATGTGGAATCTTTCTAAAAAAACAAAAAAAAACATGATATGGTGAAAGAGAGAATCGTGTGACATTAAAGAAAAAGGGAAAGATTCAATCTCCATTAAAATCAAATTGCAATCTTCCAAATGATGGAGATTTGATTCAATTCTTGTAACCTAATTGATTCAATATATATACAGAAGGACCCCTAAAGGCAGAGAGGTTTTTTTTTTTGGCTGCAAAGGAGCTCTGAAAAACTCAGCAAAACCGTGAATAAAAAAAGGGGAAGGACGTGAAATCAAGAGAGAGCAGCAGGAGTTTGAGATCGATTCGGGCAAAGAAAGGGATTGCAATTGATTCTATGGAGCATCCTGAACATAATGGAATCATCCCCTTCAATCATAACACGTTAAAACAGGCCTTGGTATTCACGTTTTTGTTTCACGTTTTTTCCAATCTGTATTCACTCATATGCTCATCATAAATTACATACGAACACATATTTTGAATCATGGTGATGTTTATAAGCTTGCTGTACCATTTAATTGATGTTTAGTTGCAGGTTATAGATTGTGCCATGGTTAGGTTTTCTGAGTTTGGAATTGGGAATACTGGATACACACAAAATTGGCCGAAACCCATGGTGCTATTGGAATCGGGACGTATCAAATAGTTAGTCGGGGATATTGTATTGTGTTGGTTGTCTGATTGTTGCAGGTTTCAGGGAGGAAGCTTCCATGGCTATGTCTCCGATTCCGACGAAGAAGAAGAACAGGCGCTGAATTTCGTTTTTAATTTTTTTTTAATTATTTCGCGCTATGTTTCTGATATATATCAATGGAAGGGTTTTTGTTATCACCATACGCATGTAGCACAGATGGTGGAGGCAGACGCTAGTGAGCCATGAGTCCTGGGTTCGACTCCTGGGGCTTGTGATTATTTTTCAACATTTTCTTTGGTTACCTTCACTCACAGATCCCATGCGCCTAACTCATGCACGCTCACCATGGACCATCGCTTTCCAGCCATAGGATGCTTCGAGATCCACATCCAACGCACACGATCTTGCAAGTCTACCATGGTCCTTCGAGGCTCGTCCACGCATGATCCAAGCTGAGTTTTCTAATTTTGTTTTTTTAATTATAACATATACTTTTGTTTATTTCCTTTTCCTTTTATTATTACAATTCCTTTGTTTCATTATTTTTACTTATTTATCTTAATAATTTGTTTTTACAATATAATTATAATTATTTATTTTATCGAAAGTTCGAATTTTCTCAAACTTCATTCATAATTATTATTATTATTAATTAAAAATCAATATTATTTTCAAATAAACTGTTTTATCCATTGAATAATTAGGATTACATCCAATAATTATTTAATTGATATATTGATTCGAACTCTCGATTTTTCTCCGTTAACTTTGGTATTATTTCAATTAGTTTATTATTTTATTAACCATGGTTAACTTGTGCCCTCATCAGAGTTTACGAAGATCATTCCATGCACTGATATATTTCTTTTTCTGTGCCTTTTCAGGGTTGTCTTTCCAGGTGCCTTCTGACTACGCGCCACATCAAAAGAACGAAGCTAAGTTCTAAACCCTTCTTTTATTATTATTGTTATTAGTTTTTTATGTGATTAGGGTTTAATTTCCTCGTCAATAGAACTCCTCCTACACTTATATTTTATTTTTCAACTCTCTGATGATCAGGTTCAATGCTTAAGGCTCGAGGCGAGCCCTTGCCCATCAACCTTCCAATCGAAGCTAAGTATTCAATTTAATTTAAAGTCTTTTTTGTTTTCCTTTTGATTTTAGGGTTTGCCCTTATATTTCTGAATAAATAATACACTCACTCGCTTCTGTTTATTCTTTCCTTTTCAATTTTCAGGGTTTGTCGACTGCCAAAGCTACGAGTACTGGTAACCCTAAACCCTGATATCTCTTGTTTATTATTACTTATGTCAAACCCTATTAGGGATCCGCTGGTTACATTTTCCCTCCCCCATATTACTGTTTCTTGCCTTATATTATCTGCGTGGTTAGTAAAATAGGGAGTGGCAACCATGAATTGAATTTAGAATCGCTAATTTACAAGATAATATAATTGAATATAATCACGTGATTGGTGCACACACGCACGCTTTTGGGTAACCTCTCTGTTGCCTTGTTTCCTGTTGCCTTGTTGCCTGTGTTGCCTTGTGTTTTTGCAGAATAAGCCAAGTCCCTCGAATACGAGGATACCTCAGCCATGTTGCCTCGATAAAAAGGTCACGACCCTAAATGATGCTGCCTTCGATACACAAATGACCTCGACCCTCGGAAGTTGCCTACGGAAAAAGGCTGAGGTATCTTCTGGTTGCCTAACGAAAAATGGCTTATTCTGATCCTTGCCTTAGATTACCTGCCCTTCTATGGCATGGGACAGTCTTATGGCAAAGGATGCTTCGACGACCCTTCAACCTCCAAACGAAAGGCTTCCTGCCCTCTTATGGCAAGGATTGACCCTTTCATTCTGAAAGGCTAAAAAGAGACCTATCATCTGAGTTTAAGGTAATTGCCCCTAATTGCCTTGCAATGCTCATCTTTAATATCCTTTCTCACAATTCTTCGAAAACTGGCTACGCTCATTTACGAGCTAAAGTCCACTTTTTTCTTTCATCTACTTTTTTCTAAAAAACAAACGAGCAAGCAAAGCAATTAAGAGCCCATGGGAAACCATGGATGCAAAGGGTGCCTTACACCTTCCCTTTGCATAAATTACCCCCCGAACTTAGATTTCTTAAAAGTTTTTTTCTGTTTCTTTTTGCCTTTCCGAATTTGTTTGGATAAAATAAAAGTCGGTGGCGACTCTTGCTTAACCGCGACATTTCGATCGATAAAAAGTCAGTTCACCGTATTACAGTGGCCAAATTTAAATTGGTTATACAGAGGCTTGTATGATATTTTCATATCATCCACAGATTCAAGCTTGTATGGGATTTCACCCTCATAACCAATGCCAACTCTCTTGTTTCCAGACACAGCATATATCATAGAAGCTAGCTGACTTCTGCCAATACTTCTAGATAAGAACTTCCTGAAACTTAAATCATATTCTTTCAGAATATGATTCAGACTGGGAGTGGATTTTTCTGAATCAGAAGGAGATCCAACATTATTGGATAATTTTAAAACTTTTTCTTTTAATTCAGAATTTTCCAACTCAAGCTTCTTAGTTTCAAATTCAAATTGCTTTTTCAGCTTTTTGTATTTGATACTAAGATGAGCTTTTAATTCAAGAAGCTCTGTTAGACTGGAAACTAACTCTTCTCTAGATAGTTCAGAAAATACCTCTTCAGAATCTGATTCTGATGTAGATTCTGATCCATCATCTTCTGTCGCCATCAGCGCAAAGTTTGCCTGCTCTCCTTCAGAGTCTGATCCTGATTCTGATTCAGAATCATCCCATGTTGCCATAAGACCTTTCTTCTTATGAAACTTCTTCTTGGGATTCTCCTTCTGAAGTTTCGGACACTCATTCTTGTAATGTCCAGGCTCATTGCACTCATAGCAGACAGCCTTCTTCTTGTCAGATCTTCTATCACCAGAAGATTCTCCACGTTCAAATTTCTTTGAACTTCTGAAGCCTCTGAACTTCCTTTGCTTGCTCTTCCAGAGTTGGTTCACCCTTCTGGAGATCATGGACAATTCATCTTCTTCTTCAGATTCTGATTCTTCAGGATCTTCTTCTCTAGCCTGAAAAGCGTTAGTGCATTTTTTAATATTAGATTTTAATGCAATAGACTTACCTTTCTTCTGAGGTTCATTAGCGTCAAGTTCAATCTCATGACTCCTCAGGGCACTGATCAGCTCTTCCAAAGAAACTTCATTCAGATTCTTCGCAATCTTGAATGCAGTCACCATTGGGCCCCATCTTCTGGGAAAACTTCTGATGATCTTCTTTACATGATCAGCCTTGGTGTAGCCTTTGTCGAGAACTCTCAATCCAGCAGTCAGAGTTTGAAATCTTGAAAACATCTTTTCAATGTCTTCATCATCCTCCATCTTGAAGGCTTCATATTTCTGGATTAGAGCAAGAGCTTTGGTCTCCTTGACTTGAGCATTTCCTTCATGAGTCATCTTCAAGGACTCATATATGTCATAGGCCATTTCCCTGTTAGATATCTTCTCATACTCAGCATGAGAGATAGCATTCAGCAAAATAGTCCTGCATTTGTGATGATTCTTGAAGTCTTTCTTTTGATCATCAGTCATTTCGCTTCTCGTGAGCCTTACACCAGTAGCTTTAACAGGATGTTTGTAACCATCCAACAGAAGATCCCATAGATCAGCATCCAGACCAAGAAAGTAACTTTCCAGTTTATCTTTCCAATATTCAAAGTTTTCACCATCGAATATTGGTGGTCTAGTATAACCATTGTTACCATTGTATTGCTCAGCAGAGCCAGATGTAGATGCAGCTGGATTTGTTGGAATTTCACCATCCATCTTTTACTGAAGCGTTTTTCTCTTCCTGAATCTTTTCTAAACACGGTTAAGTGCTTGCACCTTAGAACCGGCGCTCTGATTCCAATTGAAGGATAGAAAAACACTTAGAAAGGGGGGGTTTGAATAAGTGTAGTCTAAAAACTTGAACGATAAAAACAATATGCACAGTTATTTTTATCCTGGTTCGTTGTTAACTAAACTACTCCAGTCCACCCCCACGGAGTGATTTACCTCACCTGAGGATTTAATCCACTAATCGCAACAGATTACAATGGTTTTCCACTTAGTCCGCGACTAAGTCTTCTAGAGTATCCTGATCACAACCTGATCACTCCCGGAACAAATGCTTAGACACAAGCTAAGACTTTCTTAGAGTATCCTGACCACCACGTGATCACTCTAATTACAACTTCTTAGACACAAGCTAAGACTTCCTAGAGTATCCTGATCAACACTTGATCACTCTTGTTACTTACAAATTAATGTAATCAATTCTAAGAGTATTACAAATGCTTCTGAAAAGCTATAATCACAACAGTGATATTTCTCTTAACGTTTAAGCTTAATCTCACTAATATATTACAACAGTAATGTAGTGAGCTTTGATGAAGATGAAGTTTCTGAGCTTTGGATTGAACAACGTTTCAGCAAGTTTTTCAGAATAGTTTCGTTCAGAATTGGTCGGAATTGGTAACCTTGCTTCTCATCAGAACTTCATATTTATAGGCGTTTGAGAAGATGACCGTTGGGCGCATTTAATGCTTTGCGTGTTCCGTACAGCTTTGCATTTAATGTTTCACGCTTTTGTCAACTACCTCGAGCCTTGTTCACGCTGTGTCTACTGACGTTGCCTTTAATAGCTTCCAACGTTCCTTTTGTCAGTCAGCGTAGCCTGCCACCTGTACTTTCTTCTGATCTGATGTTTGTGAATATAATATTTGAATATCATCAGAGTCAAACAGCTTGGTGCATAGCATCTTCTTGTCTTCTGACCTTGAAGTGCTTCTGAGCGTGATACCATGAGAACTTCAGTGCTTCTGCTTCTGATCTCAAGTTCTTCTGATGCTTCCATAGACCCATGTTCTGATTCTGCCTTGACCATCTTCTGATGTCTTGCCAGACCATGTTCTGATGTTGCATGCTGAACCTTCTGAGACAAAGCTTCTGAGCGCTGATTTGTGCATACTCTTTTTATATTTCCTGAAATGGAAATTGCAATGTATTAGAGTACCACATTATCTCACACAAAATTCATATCCTTGTTATCATCAAAACTAAGAATATTGATCAGAACAAATCTTGTTCTAACAATAAATGGTTGTAATGGATCAATGGTGTAAAAATTCTTACAGTGACAATGCATACAAATTAATCTCTTATTTTAAACGGGACAAAACAAATTGATATTGAAGGAGCATTGCGGGAGTTATAGGGAACAAGATTATGTGTTGCGTTTCTTAAAGGGGTTAAATGACAAATTCACACACTCAAAATCACAAATTATGATGATGAACCCCCTTCCCAACATTGATAAGGCATTCTCCCTTGTTATTCAACAAGAGCGAGAATTGAATAGTTCTGTTTCCAATATGATGTCTCCTGCTAGTACCAATGATGAAGTTACTGCTCTGAATGTTCAAACTCAGAGTCACAAAGGCAAATCTCAGGGCTATGCTGGTCCTAAGGGACATGCTAGGGTATGCACTCACTGTGGAAAGGACTAACCATACTATTGAGACTTGTTTTCTCAAGCATGGTTTCCCACCAGGTTACAAGGGAAAAGGCAAACCTGCAGGATCTACTGCTCCCTCAGGTTCTAATGCTAATTCTCAGCCAGCTACTGTGGCTCACACTGCCTCTGAGAATCAATCCTCAGGCTCATCCTCTGCACCCTCGATTGGTCTTACACAAGAGCAGTATACTCACATCTTGGCATTATTACAACAGTCCCAGCTTAATTCTCAAGCCAATTCCATTTCCACTTCTCCTTTTGCCTTAACCTCCCACTCACATACCAATTGTAAGAATCCTAATCTTTGGATTCTTGACACTGGAGCTACTGATCACATTTGTTTTGATCTTTCCTTATTCACTACTCATAAAAACATAGTTCCTATCCCTGTTAATTTGCCCAATGGTTCTCAGATAGTTGCATCCATAGCTGGCACTGTTGTCATTTCTCAATCTTTAACACTACAACATGTCTTGTACATCCCTAGTTTTCATGTCAATCTTGTTTCTATTGCTAAACTTGTTGATAGTAATGATTGTTTTGTTCAATTCCATGCTAATGCTTGTCACATAATGCAGAACAATTCCAAGGCAATGATTGGTATAGCTAATGTGCAAAGGGGCCTCTATATCCTCGAGACCACAAGTTCTCATTCATTTGTTCCTTCTGTTAATAATACTACTTGTAATACATGGCATTTAAGACTTGGTCATGTACCTTTCTTAGGTTTACAGGAAATTTCTAAATTGTTTCCTTTCATTACTTGTAATAATAAACTTGATCCTTGTGATTCTTGTCACTATGCAAAACAAAAGAGGTTATCTTTTCCTATTAGTGTTTCTAATTCTTGTGCTCCTTTTGATATTTTACATGCTGACCTATGGGGTCCTTTCTCTACTATTTCTACCTTAGGACATATGTATTTCTTAACTTTAGTGGATGATTATACTAGGTTCACTTGGGTTATCTTTCTCAAAACAAAAGACCAGACCAAAACTAGCCTCATTCAATTTGTATCTCTCATTGAAAACCAATTCAAAACTTCCCTTAAGTGTCTTAGGTCTGACAATGGTACAGAATTCATTGCTCTTACTGATTTTTTACTCTCTAAGGGAATTGTTCACCAGAGATCCTGTGTTGAGACTCCTCAACAAAATGGTGTTGTTGAGAGAAAACACCAACATATTTTGAATGTAGCTCAAGCCTTGTATTTTCATTCTAATGTCCCTCTGAATCTCTGGAATTTTTGTGTACAACATGCTGTACATCTTATCAACAGGCTGCCTACTCCCCTTCTGAAATCAAAATCTCCATATGAGGTTTTATTTCAACAGCCACCTTCTCTCATTCATTTAAAAGTATTTGGTTGTCTGTGTTTTTCATCTACTCTACAGACACATAGGACAAAATTTCAACCTAGAGCTCAAAAAGCTGTTTTTCTAGGTTTTAGGGATGGTATCAAGAGTCTCGTTTAAGATCCGGTGGACCACCTTCTATAGTTTCCGCTATCGGGCCACCCACCATTTATTTCCACGCTCCAGTTGTCTAGTCCTGGGCGTGAGGGAGTGTGTTAAGAGTCCCACATCGGACAATATATGGCCTAAACATGTCCTTATAAGTGGGGGCAATCCTCACCCTACAAGCCGGTTTTGTAGGGTTGAGTTAGGCCCAACCACACTTCTTAACAAGGAGCATTGCGCGAGTTGGAGCCTAAAGTTATGGATCTTAGTATATTACAAACTTACCGCAAATGCATGCAATCTGTCATGTTCAATACCATTGCCACAGTCACAGGTTATCACTACATGGCACAGACTCGCTTACTAGATCATTAATGATGTGATAATGGCATAATTAGTTACGGTGCAACTTGGTCTCAATAATCTGCGACAACAGACAGTAAATCACATAACACGTTTACTTCACATCAAAGTTCTTGTGAGGCAATAATAATAGCCTTTGGAACATGGTTTTGGTTTATACTATTACTATCACAATCACACAAAAAGTACATGGATTCATTGCTCATAGATTCAACGAGATCGAGATGATAATATAAACAAAATAAAGGGGAGCCATGTTAGTAGAAATTGTGGGAACCTAATTAATTTCCTTGTTGCATGCTTGTATATTTCACCTTAAGGCACGTGTGTATAGATTCTCTTGATGAAAAGTGGATAGAATATTTTATTACATAAAAAAAATTAACTTCCCATAGAGTTGAAATATTTTATTTATAGCATTCTATCTTATGTTGCGTGCAGGTGCGCAATTTAAGGATGCAAAATTTATGGCATCATTTAAAGAGAAATGAAGAATTGCAGCAGATCAAATATATTCCCTCAAATTTTTCTGGCAGCAGGGTCCTTGGTGTATGGTTTATCTGATAGTTGTAATAAAAACAAATTAAACAAAGGAGAACTAAGATCCAACAAGATCGTCAGAGAAATACAAATATAAATAGAAAAGGGTAATATTTCCTAATCACACACATAAGAGTAAGATAGAAAATGGTAATATTTTCTAATCACAACAAACATAAGAGTCAGAAGGTTATGCCGGCCTCATTTATGTCCGACATATAAAAACTCGCAAAAAACTGAAGTAGGATAGAGTGATCATTATGTAGGACACGCTTTAAAACCTTGATCAAACTTGGAAAAAAAATGAAGACCGATTAGAGTAGATCTGCGAACACCGTATTTTTTTTATTTAAAAATTACAAAAATTTATGTTAATATTTGCACACATAAAAATGAAAAAAATAAATTAATATATTAGAATAAAGATATTAGAGGATGCGATTCTAAAATTTTAGTCTTATCAACAAAAATTAAGGTAAAATGAACTTGCCCAATATACCAGCCCCTTTTGCCACGTAAGATATAAATGAACCAGCTATTAGTGCCTCTCTTAAACTTACTAAAGGTCAGCAACTTAAAATATGAGACCAAAAGCTTAAAAGTTTTGTTTTTTGATTTATAAAATTAAGTTTATAAATTAGTTAAAAAAATTAACTTTAATAAATAAATAAAATAAAACATATTTAATAATCTATTTTTTTAATTGTTTTAAAAATAAAAAATTGAATTAACTTATTTGATAGATTTATTTTTAAAACATAGTTTCAAAATTTTTTTAAAAAAAAAGAAAATTTGATTTATAATAATAATTTTTATTATATTTTATTTTAATTTTCCTAAAATGAATATCAAATTTAAATTAATATTAAAATTGGTTTATTTTATATATAAGCACCTTTACCACTAGGCTATGATAATTTACTTGCCATATTTTCACAGAATCTATATTATTATAACTTAGTTATGCATAACATATTCCATTCAAATAATTATTTAAATATAATTGAATATATATATATATATACATATATATATATATATATATATATATACATATATATATATATATATATACATATATATATATATATATATATATATATATATATATATATATATAAAGTGAAATGAAAGTGGAATATATAATTAAATATATTAATTGAAATAATTAAAGAATAAATAATTAAACTAACATAATATATATAAAATAAACTGAAACTAATATTAATTTAAACCGAAACTAATTATATATAAAATAATTAAACTGAAATAATACATATATAATAAATCAAAACTAATATAAATTGAAATTATAATTTATTTTCATAAATGTATAATTTTATTATCACAAATAAACTGAAACTATATATAAATATATAAATATTATTAAATACATTATTCAATAATATATTATCCTAACATATCTAAAATAATCTATTAAATACATTATTCAATTATATATTATTTATTATTTAAATTAATATATTTAAATTATTTTAATTAGTTTCGATTTATTATATATATATATATATATATATATATATATATATATATATATTATTTAAGTTTAATAATTTTATGTACAATTAGTTTTGATTTAAATTAATATTAGCTTCGGTTTATTTTATATATATTATTTCAGTTTAACTACTTATTCTTTAATTATTTCAATTAGTTTATTTAATTATATATTTCACTTATATATTCAAATTACAATTATATTTAAATAATTTACAATTTTAAAAAAGAAATATTTGAATAAGATAACCCGTAAATAACTAAGTAATAATTTTGTAAAAAAAAAAAAAAACTAAGTAATAATAATATATAGATTGTGTGAAAACTTAATAAGTAAATTGTCATAGCCTAGTGGTAAAAGTGTTGTTGGTAAGGTCCTAAAGGCATGAGTCCAAGTCCTACATAAAGATTACTTTTTAAAAAAATAATTTACAAGGAGGTAAATCAAAAGTGGCCTAATAACAGGGGCAAAAATAATAATAACTCTAAATTTAAATGTGAAATTTACGGTATATTATTAAAAATTAATATTTTAAATATTTTTGAGATATATTTATATATCTTGGACAAATACTACAATACAACTCACATCTAATACGCTTTATTTTGTAGGAATTATCTTTATAATCATATCTATGATATGAATCTTTATCAAATTCATCATAATTATTTTTACAAAGTATCAAATAAGTGTGATCTTGATTGTCTTTTTTATAATCAGAATAAGTGTGGTTAATCAAGACCTGTCTCAATAGATATTTAGGCTAAAATCACATGTAGGCCTTCTTATATTCGCCAATCATTTTTTCCTGATAAGCGTACTAGGCCAATAAATGGGCCACTTATTATTTCCTTTATAGGTAATACCCACCTCATAATTTTTTAAAACAGTTTGTTAACCCTAATTTTTTCCTAGAAGACACCAATTTCCCTTAGCTTTATTGGTTTAGTAATTCAATTTAGTTAGAATATGTTTTTCTCTTGTTTAATAGTTTGTTTAGAAACTTGCACATGAAGTTAAGTGGTTATTAGTAGTTTGTTTCATAGTTGTTACATCTCTTGATGTATAAATAGCTTCACATGCCTTGTAAATTTTTTCTAATGCAATAATTAATAAAAGTTGTCAAGCCTTATTCCTTTATATCTTTTCTCTCCTTTCTCAAACTCTAAGAAACCCTAACACCTTTAATTCATTTGCAATTGCAAATCAGTTTTGCTTAGTGTTTCTTCATCATTTCATCCCTTGTTCCATCGAGCTTTATTTTCCTTTCTTTCGATGAAGCTTATGAGCCTTTCGCATTTTGATTCAAAGATGACATTAATGGATAATAAGGGCGAGCATCCACAATGGGTCGAGAGCAACCACACAACACAAGTGAGAGAGACGACACTTTCTAACCCAAAACCTTAAGGCATTAGGTATATGGGTTGAATTTAAATGTGAAATTTATGGTATATTTTTAAAAATTAATATTTTAAATATTTTGAGATATATTTATATATATGTTGGACAAATACTACAATACAACTCACATCTAATACACTTTATTTTGTTGGAATTATCTTTATATTCGTATCTACGATATGAATATTTATCAAATTCATCATGGATATTTTTACAATGTATCAAATAAGTGTGATCTTGATTGTCTTTTTTATAATCAGAATAAGTGTGATTAATCAAAACTCGTCTCAATAGATATTTAGGCTAAAATTACATCTAGGCCTTCTTATATTCATCAATCAATTTTTCCTAATAAGCGTACTAGGCCAATGAATGAACCAATTATTGTTTTATTTATAGGTAACACCCACCTCATAATTTTTGAAAACAGTTTGTTAACCCTAATTTTTTCCTAGAAAATACCAATTTCCCATAACTTTGTTTTCCTTTATTTCAATAAAGCTTATGAGCCTTTCACATTTTGATTCAAAGCTGACATTAATGGATAATGAGGGCGGGCATCCACAACGGGTCGAGAGTAATCACACAAGTGAGAGAGATGCCACATTCTAACCCAAAACCTTAAGGCATTAGTTATAAGGGTCTTATCACCTATAAAGTTCTCAATCTCCACTTTTTCAAGTAATGTGGGATTTTTAACTCCTAAAGTGTATCTCAACAATCTCCCTCTCAAGTGTGAGTTCATCCAATATACTTATCCTCAAGCGAAAGCTCTTTCATCCATATACATTTGTACCAATGTTGATAATGTTACCACGTCTCTAGCACTTCAACAAGACACACCACCTAACTACCACCAGATCAGGAACACTTTCAATACAAGGAGTCAATCCATTACTCAAACTACCAGCTATGATATTGTATGAATATATTTGTAAAGGAGCCACAGGAATCGACTCAAAAGATTCACTAAAGGAGAGCGATGTAATAAGTCACCCGTATCGTCCTCTTACCTTCCTATTTATTAGAGTGGGCATCGGTTTCTTGGTTGTGCCACCCTTTTCAGGGTTTACATGTACATTTGTGTAAATGTGAATCAACGTGTCTCAACCCATAACGATAGTGGGAGAATGAGTCAAAGGGAATATCACATCTCCTAAATAATAGAGGAGTTGATTGCCCACTCCCCCGCTCCCAAAAGAGGTTTTTACTTCCTAGGAGCCTAAGGACCATGCCCAAGCACTTCTATAAATACCTCAAATCTAAATTTGAGAGGAGACGATCCAATTCAATACACAAGAAACACCAGATACAAAGCTTATCACTTCCTTGCGTGAGCCGCCTCTAACCTCTCATCCAATCCTGAAAACCTCTGATAACCCTTAATCACTAGGTGTTATCACGTATTGTACATTTAGTAAGCAAAATTTGGGCCATTGTGGGCCCCGATAAAACTAACCTGGTTCACCATTACAATATTCTTCTAGATTGTCGCATTCAACCCTCCCGTCCATCATGGTGAACAAGAAGGCAACAACTCTGGCCAATGATAAGTGTGATAGTCAGAAGAGCTCCATGGAAAAGATGTGCACTGCCATGGTTGAATTACGCCTCTAGAGCCAAAATTTGATAGATAACATCCTCCATATCCAAATTCATGATCAAAAGACTGTGTAATACCCGAGGCCGAAGAGGGCAGAGGGTGGTTGCATTGCATGTAATACTCGTGGCCAAAGATGGCGAGGAATGGTTGTCACATAGGAATGAGAGGGATCCTGAGGCTGTGCAGGGAAGAGATTGCATGGATGAAGAAAGACATATAATGTATGATTTGTACTACATATATCAGCAAGATGCATCTTATTTTTGGTAGATCGTTCCATAAGAACTCCATAGTTAAGCGTCCTTGACTTAGAGCAATTTCGGGATGGGTGACCTTCTGGGAAGTTTCCCGAAAAGCATGTGAGGTGAGGACAAATCATGCTGAAAAGATATGTGTTGGTTTGTGGGGTCGATCGGTAATCCTAAAAGCAGTATGGATGACACATGTTGACCCTACAGAAGAGGTTGAAATACCATACCCTAATCTCTCTCAAATAAAATATGGGAAAGGTCGATACTAGAGAACTTCAAGCTGCACTTATTGGCCAAGTTTGACAAACGCAACAACTTGTACAAGCATGTTGCCTCCATCAGCATGCAAAAGGAAATAATTTGAGCTTTTGATTCCTTGAAATGCATGCGCCTCACTAGAACCTTTAGAGACACAACCTTAAGTTGGTGCATGGGCATGCTTCGGCTCTCAGCCACCATCTATTAGGAATTTGTGAAGAAAATAATCCATCATTTTGCAGCAAGAACAAGAACAAATTTTGAGGATAGGATTATGTCTTTTCTTTTTTTATCAAACCTCTATAATTCTTACTGTTATTTTTCTATTCCTTAACTATTTAATTTTTGCATTTCATTTCGGCCGCTAATTTATAAAATCTTTTTGAAATGAATTTAAACTCTGAAAATGATCTTAAAAGTTTTTCAAACTATCATTTTTATGAAACACACAATTCACTCCCTCTTGTGTGTGGAGTCACATGTCCAGCACAATTCACTAATGATCGCTGTTACATACAAGGTATGAAGTCCTTGAAGATGATTGATTTGGCTTATCAAGTAAAAATAAGGTATCAACTAAATATGGAGGATAAAAACACAAACTAGACCAACTCCAAATCCTTACAAAGACTAAAAAAATATCAACACTTTAGAACATCTTAGTGTTATTTTTTAATTCACATGTCTTCCCTTTGACACTTTAGTTTAGGCCACTTATCTAGCCATATGATGTCTCTAAGGACACATTTGTATCTATCTATTAAATATAATAATACAACTGCTTGTGACACATGCTACTTTGCTAAACAAAATAAAATACCTTCAACAGTAGTTCTCATGCTAAATTAATATTTGAAATATGGGGGACCAATTTCAACTAAATCTACTCATGGACACAAATACTTTCTTACCATACTTTGTGATTTTAGTAGATTCACTTGGATAATTATTCTAAAATCCAATACTGGAGTTTCCTCTCATGTGCAAACCTTCATACTGATGATTGAAAATTAACACAAAGTCAAACCTAAGACTAAAAGAACTGATAATGGTATTGAGACCAATATTCTATAACTTAAAATTCATACACCATCAAAATTCATGTGTAGAAACTCCACAAAATTGGTAGGACGGAGGGAAAACATCAACACATCTTAAACATAGGAAGGACCCTCTTATACTAGTCTAAATTACCTAAACATTATTAGTCATATACCCTAAATTATGTTGTTTTTCTAATAAATAAAATTACCACACAAATACTTCAAAACAAATCTCTTTATAGTCTCTTACAAGACAAAGCACGCAACCTAAATGATTTCAAAGTTTTTGGAGGCTTGGTTTATGCATCAACCCTTCAATCACACAACAAATTTAGAATCCAGAGCTAGAAAAGTTGCTTTCTCAGACTACAATGTATGTTTCAAAAAGTTTGTGTCCTTCTTGACCTACACTCTAAAAAGTTGTTCATATCCAGAAACACTTCCTTTGAAGAGCATATAATTCCATATCACACACTTAGTACTTCTCCAACCTCCAATTGGAACCTATACCAACTCATAACTCATTGCAACCAATCTGACAAGTTTTTGGATATATACCATAAAATAGTATACCTGAACCATATCACAATACTTCTTAATCCTTACCAACACCAAATTCCAACACTAATACTGAACCTGTCATTATTGATGATGTTGATCATACATTTATCACTCTTGAGCCACATGCTACAAGTGAATAGTCCAACCATGACACAACTGCATAATTAAATCCAATCCCTACCACAACACACTCATCAAGAAACAAATATCCTCCATTATATCTCAAAGGATACATGCCCAATTCAATTACTGATACACATGATCTATCATCCTCGGTTATTAATTATCCTATCTCAAATTATATCTTATTCAAATCTATCTCCTTCATACAATCATATTGTAATGTCGATCAACACACTTAATGAAGCAAATACATATGTTAAGGCGAGCAAATTTGAGTGTTGGAACCAATCAATGCAAGTTGAGTGATCAACTATTGAAAGAATAAGTACATTGAAAATTGTTGATTCACCACCCAACATCAAACCAATTAGCTGCAAGTGGATATAAAAAAAAATCAAATTTCATGTTGATGACTCTGCATAAAGATTCAAAGTCCAATTTGTGGCAATTGGCTACAATCAAATTGAGGGCTAGACAACTTTGACACATACTCACATGTGAAAAAATGACCATAACCAGACTTGTCATTTCTTTAATAGCCATCAATCATTGGTTCATCCATCAATTGAATCTAAACAATGTCTTTTTACATGGAGAATTGCAAGAAGATTTTCACATGACCATTCCCCCAAGAATTGTTCTCTCCAAATCCAACCAAGTGTGTAAGCTCACCAAATCATTATATGGCCTCAAGAAAGCTAGTAGAAAATGGTGTGAAAAGCTCACATCATTATTCCTTGCCCATAAATTCCATCAAGTCAGATCTGACCATTCCTTGTTCATCAAGAAAACTTTTGAATCTTTTACTTTCCTTTTAATTTATGTTGATGACATCATAATTGCACGAAATTCATTGGCTGAGTTTGAAAACATCAAACAAGTTCTACATCACACATTACAAATATAGAATACAGGCCAATTGAAATACTTCCTAAGTCTTAAATTGACTCATTTCAAACAAGGAATCACTCAATATCAAAGAAAATACTGCCTAGATTTAATCTCAGATGCATGGTTACTCGGATCAAAACCTATCACAACTCTTGCAGATCCAACCAAAGATGACTAAATGATACAAGCCCTGCATTTACATACATTCTTGCATATCGACGCCTCATTGGAAGAGTGTTTTACCTCACCACCACAAGGCCTGAAATCATATTCGTAACACAATAGTTAAGCCAATTCGTTACATATTCCACCACTAATCATTACAACATTGTCATTAGAACATTAAGATACCTCAAAGCATGTCCTGCTTGAGGTCTCTTCTTTCTAAGAAATTCACCATAACAACTTAGTGGATTCTCATATGTTGATTAGGGAGGTTGTGTAGAAACACAAAGATCCATATCAGGTCAATGTTTCTTCCTTGACAAGTCAATAATTTCACCGCGTACAAAGAAACAACTAACTGTTTCTAAATCATCATCTAGGGTAGAATATCGAACCTTTGTTGTAACAATTTTTAAAGTGCAATGACTAGTTTATCTCCTTAATCTCCAAATTTCTTACTCCAAACAACCCGTCCTTTATTGTAACAACCAATCCCTTTTTGTTAACCAAACATTCATATAAACATAAACATATATCATATTCCCACAATTATCATTCTTAATAATACGATATGACTTTTATATAATTATAGCTAACTTCCAACTAACATAGTAAGTCATTGGGTCAGAAAACAACAAACATAAGTCTCACATTTACGTGTTGAGGACTCAAACTCTGTTAATTGACTTAACTCAAACTCTGTTTTCATATATTTAATTCAATTGTAACATATCATAAACTTGGTTATTGTAAATTAAATTCTACTTTATCGCACTTTCATCCGTTTAAGCAGTTGCCAGCTAGCCTCATTCACATTAATTACAAATTAAAACACAACTATATGAATTTTAATTTTGACAGATTAAATCAAAATATCAACATTAATCCACATTGTTTGCATTAATAGTAGCACAAAATATACAACACAAATTTGAATAAAAAAACAATTACAATCAATTAAATCAAATAAAAAAAAACAAAAACAAAAGATGACCATTATTTTCTATAGGTCCACGAAATTAAAACTCTTTCATTTTCATCAAACTAATCATAAACTTTGTTATTGTTGATTTTTCACCTCTTTGAAACCACACCTTCATTCCCAGCCAAAATCAAATACTTATCTTTCCTCGTCAATTTCGTACACTCAAATCCCAAAACATTCCCAATCTCACCTTGAACCCGGTTCGCCATTTCAAATCTACCATTCTCAACATTCTCATTAACCCGCGAAAACTCCGAACGATAAACCCGGTTCAACAACCGAACCGTATAAACCGGAGATGGATTCGAGAGAAAAAAAACCGGGTCCAAACATTTCAAACCCCCAGCGGTTGTCCCATGAAACATGCTGACGTGGCTATCAACAGCCACAGGTGTTATCTCATCACACATCTCAGAAAACAAAGGGCTGAACCTTAATAAATAACTTTCCCTACAAGTGGTTCCTTCCGGACAAACAACTACGTCCCCTTCTTGTAACAACCTCTTCATCATTTTTGAATCAATGTCTCTGTTCCGACTCAATCGCACCGTTTTGATCGGTGCGATTATCTCGGAGACTTTGCTTAGGCTATAAGTTACCGCGATTAGTTTCTTTTGTAATGAGAATGAAATGTAGAGTGGGTCTAGTAAGGTTCGGTGGTTGCAAACGTAAAGGTGGCCATTGGATTTGGTGTTGTCGTTTTGTTTGTTGGGGTGTGCGTTTTCGGGGAGTGATGATGTGAGACGGAGTCCGGTGAAGATTAGTAACGGAGTTGAGAGTTTGAACGGAAGTGTGAAGGCTAGTAAGATTCTGATAACGGAGAGGAATATTCCGTATGGAAGCCATATTAACATTGCTAGGGATTTTAATGGGGTTGGTGTTAAGGCCAATCTTCCATCATGGAAAATAAGTGCTTTTGGATAATTCTTTTTTGCTAGCTTTTTCCAACTTCTTTTGTCAGCTTGTGACACAACATATACTTCCTGTTAAAACAAAAGAACATATTAGTTAGTTAAAAACAATTTTCCATACGCCTAAATGATAATTACGCAGAGACATCATAAGTCATAGTTGTGCAGAGATATCATACTTACTACTTACTGTGATAATTGTGCAGAGACATCATTCTGTGATATTATAGTTGTACAAAGACATCAAATGTATAACTATAACAAAGACATCGGTCAAAGGTAAAAGAGTTAAAAATACAAACCTTGCAAGAAGAGAAAATTTCATGGTCTCTAATGTTATTGAATCTTGAAATTCCAATCATATCTGAACAACCTTTTCCTTCTTGAACTTGTTTCAAAGCATGAACATTTTGTGTCTCATCCAACAACCCAACATAGTACCCACAAAACATTTTGAGTTCCTTAGCATCCACAAAATCAATTTCCAAATACTCTTTCAAGAAACTCTCCACCATTACACGAGGTAGATTACTAACACCCATTTTCTTCCCACCTTTATTAACCACCTCAAAAATTTCAGAACCAACATCTTCCAAAAAGAATTTCGGCATAACCGATCTTCCAATTCTAAAGCTCTCTGCTTTAATACCAAAAAAACATACCATAACCATAATCTTCAACCCCATTTTTTCTCCTGAAAAATAAATAAAAGGGTACAAAACAACAAGAACAATGGCTCTTAGAATTCCTCCAGCTTCAAATGCTACAAGCATGAAATATGGAAACAGAGAAGATGATCTAAGCAAAGTGTTTTCGACATTGAAGATTAATGTATGGTCATCTAGGTCTGATCGATTAAGAAGAGATGGAAATTTTTGGTATTTATTTTGTGATGTTGTGGTGGTGGTGGTGGTAGTAGCAAAAGTGTTGCTAATAGTTCTATGGAAAACTATGAGGTTTTTGAGTTGTCTAAGGAGAAAACGGTACCAAAATATGAAAAGAGATTTGAAGAAAAATGCTCTCAACAATTTAGCCATACTTTGATAAAATTAAATACTATATGTTTGTTGTATGTTCAGAAGTGGAAATAGGTTGTATTTATAGAAGAAATAAACTATATGGATATATACTACCCATATTGTCTCATTTATTACAACGAGTAGCAACTTGACTCTCAACAGCTAGCTTGACATGGTTTGGCCACTGGAATACTTTTCTATTTTTATATTTGTTGACCAAATTCCAAAGTTTCATATACTAAGGGTGTGTTTGTTTCAAGGTTACCAAAATTATTCCTGGGAATATGAGCATGGGAATGCAATATTCCCATGTTTGATTCAAGTTTTAAAAAGTTGTTCCAAGGAATTTTTTATTCCAAGGAATCTTATTTACACATAGTTTTTGAATTCTTATTCCAAGGCATAAAGGGTGGGAATAAAATATTCCCATGGGAATAAGTTAAACTAACTCTAACTTCCAACTATTACTCATAATTATTTTTATTTTTATTTTTTTATAATTTAAAATTAAACAAATTTTATTATTATGACTAGGAATCTAAATTTCTACCGAACACATAGGTTGGAATAATATTCCCAGGAATAATAATCCTTGGAATAGTATTCCAAGGAATATAATATTAATCCATGAAACAAACACACCCTAATATATATTTTTTTGGACTGGTTCATACTATGAGTTGCCTTTTTCTTCAATGTCATTTGCTATGTTTTATTTTTATTATTAAAAATAAGTCATTGCTGACTTTATTGCTCTCATCACACTCCCGGTTTCGTAGAGAATGAATCATCCATGCACTTTAATTTATCACTAAGTTATAAGTAATGTGAACAATTAAATAAATTCAGATTCAAACTTGCAACATTCTATTTAATAATCTTTAATAAAGAAATTTTAATTTTTTAAATTATTTGATCAAGAAAAAAAATATAATTAAGTCAGCTAAATGATCTTAAATAAATAAAAGTTAATAATTATTGACATTAAAAAGTTATTTTATTATTACTTTTGATGGATGAATCGTAACTTTAATCTTTCTATTTTGTCTTTTGTCTTTTTCTTGATTTTGGTCATTCTATTTTAAAAACCACTAATTTAGTCTTCTTTTTAAATTTTCTGTACAATTTTCGTCCTCCTATTTTATTTTATTTTGCAAAATTAGTCTTTATTTTAGTTATTTTTTAACAGAAAATTCAAAAAGAGATCAAAATCGTGGTTTTAAAAATGGAAAATCAAAATAAAACAGGGAGGTCAAAGTTGCAATTAAGTCTACTTTAATTTTATTTTTATTTTTATAATTCTAGTCAATTATATGAAATATTAATTATTTTATACAGATTAGAAAATATAATTAATTTTATTAAAAATAAAAAAAAGTATGAATAATAATAAATTCTTGTGTTTTATTAAAATTTTAAAATGAGTTATAATTTAAAATATATTTTTTCAAAAAGATTCTATAATTTAAAACAAATGGAGTATTAAAAATAATTAAACTTCATTTAAAAAATTGTGGAGCTCATAACTCTAATCACTTCTTTTAAATACCTACTAGGTTGTTACAATTCAGACCAACCACGTGTTGTAGACCATTTAAAAATAACCTTAAAAATCAAGTTACAAACCACACACTTATGCAAAAGTCTTTTCTTAAGTAATTTCTAATTTTTGTATACCCTCAAAATTTTCATTCTAATTCTTGTTGGATAATTAATTATGGCACACGTGTATAGAGCTATTAGATCATAATTATTCATCTAACCAACTGATATTGAACATTGACCAATCCATTAAAAAGCTATCATGACATTAATCACACCATATTGATATTTTGGAAATATTGAATGTTCTTCGTATTATTGATTTACCAAAAGTTATACTACCAATGTAAGATGTATTTATATGCCAAATATAATTTCCTATATTCCAGGCAATAATACAGAATCTAAAAGTAACTAAAACTAACTCTATTTATCATCTAATACGCCTCCACAAGCGGGACAGTGTAACGAAACCAGTCTAAGCTTGGACAGAAACGAAGAGAATATTGGAGCAGATAAGGGCTTTGTCAAGACATCAACAAGTTGTGTTGTAGATGCAATGGGAAAAAGCTTGACAAGACCGGATTCCAATTTTTCACAAATGATGTGGGAGTCGATCTCGATGTGTTTGGAGCATTCGTGAAAGACTGGGTTGTGTGCCAAGTAAATAGCATAACAGTTACCGCAATAGAGGGATGATGGTTGGGTGAAATTGATATGGAGGTCTTGGAAGAGATAGTGAAGCCATTGGATTTTGCAAGTGAGAGTAGCAAGAGCTATGTATTCCGCTTCGGAGCTGGAGCGTGAGATTGTTGTCTGTTTCTTTGTTTTCCAGGATATTAACGATTTTCCATGGAAGACTGCAAAACATGTGACAGATCTACGAGTGGTTGGGCAAGTGGCCCAATCACTATCTGCAAAAGCGAAAAGTAGTAAGTTAGTTTGTGCAGGATAAAATAAGCCCTGAGCAGGGCATGACTTTAAATATTGCAAGACGCATAGTGTTGTCTGGAAATGTAAATCAGTAGGGGCATCAACAAATTGGCTTAATTGTTGAACCGCAAAGGATATGTCCAGACGGGTTGTTGTTAAATAAATAAGTTGGCCAATGAGACAGTGATATTGTGTAGGGTCATGGTAAGATGGGGAGGTGTAGTGAAATGTAATTTTAGAGAAGTGTTGTAGGGAGTAGGAGAAGGTTTGACAACAAGCATACCTGTGGTGTTTAGTAAATCTAGAGTTTAGTTTTGTTGATTTAGTAAAATACCAGACAGAGAGCGAGCAACTTCAAGGCCAAGAAAGTATTGAAGAGGACCCAAATCCTTGATACGAAAATGTCGGTGAAGAGTAGCTTTAACGGTTTGGATTTCTATTTGATTGTTACCTATGAGAACAATATCGTCTACATATACTAATAAAGCAGTGAAGGTGGAATTGCAAGACTTGGTAAATAAAAGAGTGGTCAGCATTAGAGTGAGCATAGCCAAGAGAAATCAGCAAATCAGACAGTTTGGAATATCAATCTCTGCTGGCCTGCTTGAGGCCATAGATGCTTTTATTAAGTTTGCAAAATTTATTTAAATTAGGGGAAGATGGAAGAATATACCCTTTAAGGATGGTCATATAGATCTCTTCATTTAAATCCCCTTTCGGGTTGTTCTAGATGCCAAATTTTGAATAGAAGCTAACGCAAGGATAGTTCTTACAAAGGTAAGTTTGGCGACCGGAGAAAAAGTGTCGAAATAGTCAACACCTTCCAATTGAGTGTAGCCTTTGGCGACTAAGCGGGCCTTGTACATGTCAATAGAACCATCAGCAAGGTATTTGATTTTGTAAACCCACTTACACCCTATTGGAACTTTATCGGGAGGAAGATCAACAACTGTCCAAGTATTAGTGAGCTTAAGTGCTTTGATTTCATATTCCATGGCCTTGAGCCAACACTCATGTTTACTAGCTTGCAAAAACATTGTTGGTTTGGTAGTGGAGGAAAGGGAAAGGCAAAAAATTTGTATGTGGTTTTGCAATTGTCATAGGTGAGAACAAAAGATAGGGGAAATGGTATATTGGAGGAGGATATGCTGGGAGAAGGCTGATTGTGCATAAGGTTGCAGTGGAAATCAGAGAGATAGGAAGGCTTTTTGCTTGTGCCGGTAGATTTTCTAATGGGAGCGGGATTTAGAGGAAGTGAGGGTGAGGTGTTGGGATGTTGGGTTAGAGGAGCAGCGGTGTAACACCCTTTTAAAACCCCACGATTTTCACGAATATTTTAATAAATAAATAAACGTTAAACAAACAGCAAGGATGTCATATCTTCACATACAATCATTTCTCCATTAATCCTACTCCATAACACGGGTTGCAACATAACTATAGTATGATAGTATCCTTAATACGACTAATTTAATTCACTTCAAAACTTCGCAGTGGAAAATATATAAGTCTCAAAACTCCAATTAATTTCATCTACCGAAAAAGGTAGTTCAACCATCAAAACATCATAAACCGAAACAGAATAAACAATTCGAAATTAATACATAAACTCCAAAATAACATAAAATAAAATGATTGTAACGTCAAACGATCTCAACCCCGATGTTACGTATCAGAGCAAGACTCCCATTTTTCTTCTAAAATAAAATAAACGCACTCTGAAGTAACTCCTAAGCTGCACTAAACTTGATCACCTGTAAGTTACCCACGTTTGACGCAACATTTCCAAGCAGATAGGGTGAGTAAATCGCAATCATCATAAAAAGCATAAGTAATAGATATAGTATTCATGGCATAGAAATAACAACAACATAGCATCAATTACGGCATCTATAAAATAATGTCATTTAGACAATTCTTCTTACCAAGCATCACAAATCAAAACATCTAATAAACACATCAAATAATTCAAGTATTTAGCAATGCCACAAATTATGAAATGCAACATCAAAGACTCATACATGCAGTACCAAAACATCACTGATGACTTAGTCATCGTTATCCTCCAAAGATCCCCACCAATAGGATCGATTCCCCCTTGAAACCGGAGTACATCATAACTTGCACTTAATCCATACTATGAGATTAAGGCCATCACTGGACCAAATCTTCCTTCAACCTTCACTGGATTATATCCTGCAAAACTTCACTAGACTACTTGTCCGGCAAATGCTATGAATGCATGATACGCAACACAAAGTAACATACGACCACGACTAGTCAAACGCGTCATCATCCAAAAATATATCAACACATGCTTCATTAAACAATGCAGCAGCATCATCACAGCTCATCAAAACACATCATTCACAACACAGTAACACATGGTTAATCGATTCACAATGGAAAACATGTATTTCAATTATATCATCATAAGGTATCAGAATATCATCATAATTAAACCCTAGAAAACTAGTCCTATTACTTATTCTAATTCATTTTAGTGTATATTATTTCATTAGCTACTCACTGCTTCAAATGGCACACAAATCAGAGTTACATTTCAAAAATTATGGCCTTAACAAAATTTGCTGACAATTGGTTTATCTCAGGTCCGCTCACGCCAACCCATGCGTCGACTCACACTGGGCCTGTAAACAAGCCATGTGTCGAATCATGGTTCCCTTAGGTCAATCGCTCGCTCAGAATCACAACTTCCCATACCCTGGGTCTACTTGCACCGACCCATGCGTCAACCGCTCGCTTCTGTTTGTGTTGACCGCACCTCTGTTTTCGTCGACCATACACTGTACGTGTGCTGAATTTTCCTGCACTTTTCGAACCAGTTCCTTTGCAATTTTTACGTATCTTAAGCCCTTAAAATTCCCTATAATCACCATATTTCATAGTCCAAATACAACTTTATGCGTTCTATCCTATGAGCATCATCTATTGCATATTAACACATCTAAATCACCAAAATTCACCATATCATCATCAAACCCTCATAACCCAAAATTTCCCAAAACCAAAACATACAATTATCAATCACTTAAGCCATTCATGATAATCTAGATAAACTCCCCATACCTTAGATTGAAGCTTGCTATCAAATCCTCTTCTTGTTCTACGATTCCTTTTTGCCTCTCTATGCCCTAGATCTTACTTTGCCTCTGCCTCTTTTCCAATTCTCCAAAAACTTTTCACGTCTGAATGAATATCCCTTCTTTTACACTAGTTTAACCCTTGTACCCTTTCTATGGTATTCCCATCTTGCCCTCACTTACACTTCACAAATGACCACCTTGCTCTTAATATCTCTAACACTAAAATAACTCTTATTTTTCTAATTAAATTAATCCCACCAATTATTCTAATTATTATAAATTATTATAAAATACTCTAAAATTCTCCAATACATCTAAACATCACATAAATCGCCACAACACCACATGATTCATCAAAACATCACATAAGTCATCATTATAAATCATCATAAGGACTCAACGTAGCATCATATATTCAAATAATTCACTGTGACTCGTATACTCACACTAAAGTAATTAAATAACTAATTAAATAATTAATTTAGATTTTCGGGGTGTTACAAGCGAGAATAGGATTTGTTGGGAAGTGGTGATGCATGAGGAGTTGTGTTAAGAGGTGTGGGAGCAAGGATAGGTTCAAGGTCTACATGATCATGATGAATGGTAGGGAGGGAGAGGATGATGGTCTTGAGAAGTCGGAAATGGAAAAGAGGCCTCATAGAATACAGTGTTCCGGGAAATCAAAAAAGTGTTAGTAGTCAAGTCATATAAAAGAAAACCTTTGGTGCCTTCCTTATAGCTTAGAAAAATGCAAGCTTTAGAACGAGGATCAAATTTGCTTCTGTTATTTTTAAGTGTAGACGCATAAGCAAGACACCCGAAAGTTTTAAAATTTTCATAAGTAGAGTATGTTTTGAATAATAAGTAATAGGGGGTATTATTACTTAAAAGGGGGGAAGGCATCCGGTTTATGAGATGCACAACATGGGCAATAGAAAGATGCCAAAAAGTTTTCGGAATGTGAGATTGAAAAAATAGGGATCGTGCAACATTGAGAATATGTTAATGCTTACGCTCAACAACCTCGTTTTGTTAAGGGCATTCAACACATGTTCGTTGGTGCAAGATGCCGTTAGATTTGTAAAAATCATGCATTAAAAACTCGGGGCCATTGTCAGTGCGAATGCATTTAAGTTTGACAGAAAATTGAGTAGAAATGAAGGAAAGAAAAATGACTAGGTGTTTTCTAGTTTCACTCTTATGAGTCATGAATATGACCCAGTTGAAACGAGTGTAATCGTCAACTAAATTAAGAAAATATTGATGATTAGTAATAGAAGGGGTCGAGTAAGGACCCCAAATATCAACATGTAAAAGATCGAAAGCATGAGAAGTAGAGCTAGTACTATCAGTATAGGACAATCTTTTATGCTTAGCTAGGTGACAAAATTGGCAAGGCAAAATTTTATTGAAGATGTATTGAATAATAGGAAATAAAGATGATAATATTTTGTAAACATAGTGAGAAGGATGGCCTAATCTCATATGCCAAGTAGTAGAAGAAACATCAGACATAATTACAAGTAAAGGGGGAGGGGGTTGTAGAGAAAGAGGCCTGAGCAACAAGAACATAGAGGTCTCCATGTCGATCAGCTAAACCAATTGGAGTCTTTGAATTTGTCCGCAAAATGAAACATTTGTCATTAGTGAAAGTTAGATGACAAAAAGAAGAATCAATAAGCTTAGAAGCAGATATTAAGTTAACATTGAAAGTAGGAATGTAGTAAACATTATTTAAGGTTAGATGTTTAGATAAACATATTGTCCTTGCAATGTTAGTTAAAACAATGTTACTATTAGGTAACTTCATGTTGATAGGAGAGACATAGGAGTAATACACAAAATTATTTAAAGTAGGAGTGATATAATGAGTAGCACTTGTATCAATTACCCAAAATACATGTGGCTTACCATCTAGAGAAGTAGAAACGAAATTGATGTTAGGTAAGGCAGTTTCAGGTGTGAGAGAAGTCAAAGGAGACGACTCTTGAAGGAGTTGCATAATCTGATTGTATTGTGCCTGGATTATGGCCAAGGAGTGTGGAGATTCATGAGAATCAGACGGTTGCTCAACATGGGTGGAAAGAGTGGTATTATTGATGGAAGGTTTCTGAGTTTTATAGTTGTATCCAGGGGGATATCCATGTTTGATGAAGCATGTGTTGATAGTATGATTAGTGCGACCATAATGGGTACATACGCGACCTAAAGATGAACCATGACCTAAGTTGGAACGTCCTCGACCCCGATAGGAATTGGAACCACGGGCTCCACCAGGATCTATGGAAGGATGGAAAGTCATGGCCATAACAGAAGAATCAGTGGGAGAAGGTTTACTAATGCGTCGTTCTACACCAAGAACCATGGAGAAAGTCTTGTCCAAGTAAGGAAGAGGGTCGGTAAGCAAAATCTGGGAGCGAACAGTGGAAAAAGATTCAGTGAGAACTTTCAGAAACTTGATAACGCGATCTTGTTCCTTGGAATTGCGGAGATCAGAAGCAGCACCACAAGTGCAAGGAATATCACATGTGCAGTCACGAGTAAGGCGAAATGAATCAATCTGTTTCCAAAGAGATGTCAGTTTTATGAAATAGGTAGAGACATCTAAGGAACCTTGATGAAGATAGGTGAGTTCATCTTGCAAATCTGAAATCTTGAAGATATCACCTTGAGAAAATCGCTTTTCTACATTTTTCTAAATTGCAGAAGCATTACCCATCCAGAGGATAGATTGAGCAATATTTTCAGAAATTGAACATTGAACCATGAAAGTACCATGTTGTTGCAGCGAAGCCAGGAATCAGATAGAGCATGACCGGTAGCAGGAGGGAGAAAGGTACCATCGACGAATCGCAATTTGTTTTTGGAGATCAAAGCGACTTTCATTGCTCGAGACCACGAGTTGTAATTTGTGTGATCGAGAAGGGGAGTAACAAGGATCAAGGAAGGGTTTTCATTGGGATGAAGATAATAGGGGTTTGCAGTGTTTGTAGTGAAATCGAGATATGTTGGATTCGCCATTGAAAGATGAAACTGAAGATTGGGGGTGAAAGTTAGGGTTTCCGGTGAAACGGTGTGTTTTAGGGATGATGATTGTTTTTGTGGTGGAGTGTGATTTTCTAGGTAACAAATGAAGGGGTTGGAGTAAAAGGTGAAGAAGAGGGGTTTGTGGAAAGAAGAGGGAGAAAGAATTCAAGAAAGTGGAGATTGATAATGAAGAAGAGGGGTTTGTTATACGCTTGCAGTAAAGAGGAGATAAGGGTGAAGAAATTGATTTGTTGCAGTCTGGAGGATGAGAGAACAAAATCTTGATAATGAATAAGCGTAAGAAATAATTGCACACATTGAAGAATGGCGTGGAACACGTCAGGCTGATACCATATTGATATTTCCGGAATACTGAATATTCTTCATATTATTGATTTACCAAAAGTTACATTACAATACCAATGTAAGATGTATTTATATGCCAAAGGACTAAAACAGGATTTCCTATATTCCAGGGAATAATACAGAATCTGAAAGTTACTAAAACTAACTCTATTTATCATTTAATATAGCAATTTAGCACATTTAGCACTCAGTATACCTACTGGCAAATTTACAAAATCCTAAGTTTGCTCCAAGCTTCCATTTGCAACAATCTTCACTCAACCCTTAAGGAAGTCCTTTGTATGATCCTTTGATATAACTGAAGGAACAAAAAAAATCCAAATTTCATATCCAACAAGCTTCACTTGGTCCTACAAATGTTTTTCCTGGAGAACAAAACCTTTCTTTTTCCTTTGCTGGATTTTCAATCCCAACTACATAGTCACAACTTGATTATGTGATGTGAAACTCAAATTCCACAAAACATTAGCCCTTAATGACTTTTCTCTCACTAGATATCACTCTCTCTCAGGGTTGAAAAGCACACACATAAGAATCTTCATTTGCTAGAGGTTGAAGATGAATGTTTTCATATGAAATATCACACAAAATGCTCAAGAGCTTACAAAATCAACACAAGAAAAAGTTGTTCTTAAAGATCAATTTGAGAAAGAGATATTTTGTGTGATTGACAAAATTCAAAAATGAATTTTAAAAAAGTTATGTGAAGTTCTTGAATATATATGTATGTGTGTGTGTGTGTGTATATATATATATATATATAAGAGAGAGAGAGAGAGAGAGAGAGAGAGAGAAACATTTTTATTAAATATATGTTGGAGAATGATTTGAATCAAGAATATATAAACTACACATTTGATTCGAGTCATGTGATTTGAGTTAAATAATTCCTTGATTCAAGTCACATAACCATAGATGAATTTCGAAATGTGAAGCTCAACCATGATTCAAATCAGGTTGTCATGTGATTCGAATCAATCTTTTACCAAATTCAAATCAGAGGATCTTATGATTCAAAACACACTTCTAAAACAAAATTCTGATTTACTCATTTATGTCATGATTCGAGTCACACTTATTCTAATTCGAATCATGTTTCTAGAATTTAAATTATGAGAAAAAAATTAAATGTTCATGATTGAATCAAGAATTTTTATGACTTGAACTATGCTTTTTTAGAGTTTCTTGATTCAAGTTTTTGACTTATTGACTTGAACCATTTTGCATCGACTTTAGATAAAGGATTTGTTTATGAATGAAAAATATGTTTTTGTGAAAAAATTCAATTCTAAGAGATGCAGAATGTCTAAATGAGAGGAGACTCAAATACTAAAATGATAGCGTAAACGACAACCAATATGACAAGCAACAAAGCGCTAAGAGAGCAGAGTAATTTTAGTCCCCCTCCCCCTTTTTTATGCTTTCAAATATGCAAAACTTGCATTGGAATTGAGTTAACATGAGAAATAAGCAAAGCGTGATCAGGGCTTTCCTTGCTCTCCCCCTGAAACATTGCATCATACCATAATTTCATAAAACCAAAAATATATTAGACTCATTACAACTTATCCCCTTTGACATGATCAAATAGAGATAAAGTGCAAGGAGTTTAAACTCAAATAACCAACAAACACATATCAAAATCTAAAGAAAAAAAAGCTAGAAAATCAAAAAAAGTATATATATATATATATATATATATATATATAAGAATGTATATTAGATAAAACAAGCTACTGCATATGTCAAAAGCAATAAATATGCACAACAGTGACATGGATATTTACAGCAACAAAATACAACGATCAAGACATAGAAAAAATAAAAGAAGGAATAAATAATTCATGAACATATCAAATAATGTCAACATGCACATAAACGAAAATGCACTTAACAAGATTTTAAATGCAAAACACTTAGTCATATTGTAACTATAAGATGAATATAAGCATCATAACATATGTAATCACATATACATGATTAGATCAGATAAGAAATCAAACAACTGAGAGATAAATATTAGAGAGATCATATCAATAGAGTTGATATTCAATGTAACTTTCTACGCAAGAAATTGTTAGTCTGCAATAAAAGATATAGAAAAATAAATAATAAATAGATTCAACGCTTATTAAAAATAAGAAGGATCAAAGATCCCTAATTCCATACGAATTTTGCGAAAGGGTTCTGAAGACAATGGTTTTGTAAAATATCTGCAAATTAGTTTTTAGTATCCACGTCTTCAAAAAGTATGTCTCTCTTTTCAACACGGTCCTTAAGAAAATGGTGTCTAATTTGAATATGCTTATTGTATGAGTGTAGAACTATATTCTTAGTAGGGCTGATCGAACTAGTGTTATCACACTTAATTAGAGCGCAGTGAAGATTTAAATTATAGTATACTTGTCTTTGCTTTAGACAAATGACTTGTGCACAATAGTTACCAACAACTATATATTCAGCCTCAACGATAGAAAGAGAAACTATATGCTATTTCTTATTGTGCCAAGAAACCAAACACTTTCCAAATACGTGACAAGTGCCACTGGTACATTTTCTATATGATTTTCACCCACAAAAATAGAATCAAAGAAACCTACTAAGCTACATTTGCTACCTTTATGAAACCAAAGACCGTGATGGGAGGTTTTGGTAAGATACTTCTAAAATATTTTATTGATTTTAAATCTAGCGTGTGCGCACCCACACACACACATTCAAAACATAATATCATGTATATTTATTGTTAAATAAATTAGAGATACTATTATATCTATATTTGATTGTTATTCTATCTCCAATCCTTGCTCATATTTATCAATTAGAAGATTTGAAGCCATATGTGTAAATATTGACTTTGAATTTTTCATGTCATACTTTTTGAGCAGTTTCAAGAATTACTTTGTTTGGCTAATGAATGTGCCTTTCTCCATTAGGGATATCTCAAATCGTCCTGCAAGAAACTAGAGAATTCTCTACACAAAGATTTATTAGCATATATATATATATATATATATATATATATATATATATATATATATATATATATATATATATATATATATATATATATATATATATATATATATATATATATGAACTAAAAAAATGTGATTCCTTACATTTTATAAAAAGAGTAGTGTCCAAAGTACCACGATAAAATCTTTTCTTTAGTAACAAGCCACTAAGGCGCTCATATCAGGTTCTAGAAGCTTGTTTGAAACCATAGGAAAAGATTGTTTTAGTTTAAAAACATAGTAAAGATTTTATTGGTCTTCAAAATCGAGTGGTTGAGCGACGTGAGCTTCTTTGTTTATAAATATGTTAAAGAAGGTGAAATTAACGTCCATCTGATACAAATTAAAATTTAGGCAACATGCGATAGCTAAACAGAGTCAAATTGCTTTGAGACAAGATATAGAAGCATATCTCTCTCTATAATTAATCCTTTCACCTTGAATGTATCCTCTTGCCACCAGCCTTACTTCATTTCTTTTAATTATGTCATTTTCAATAAGTTCGTTCTAAAAACCCCAAGAAAATATTTTGTATACACCTTGGTTGAATATTCTGTAATTCTGGAAGGGTAGAATTGTAAATTCACCAAGAAAATATTTTGTATACACCTTGGTTGAATATTATCCATTTAGATTTTTTTTGTTAGAAGCTAAACCCCGTAAAAGTTTTGGTTTGGGATTGTGTGATCCAGTCTCCGTTTAGGTTCGAAAGTTCAGCATGTATAAAAGCTTTCATCAAGTTTTTGGTTAGCTCGCTATAAAAACAATATTACGCTCAAGCTCAGCCCGATATTAAAAGCATGGTAGGTTCGAGATCAGTCTGGTATTAAAATTTCACAAGTTATTGGTCAGCCCGTATAAAACCAGGGTTTAAGGTTCGTGAGCTCAGCCCGTGTAAAAACTTGCAACATTTAGGAACTTGAAGACTAAGTTCTCCAAGGTCCTTGTTTGTGAAGAAATGACTAACCACCTCGATTCAGTGTTTGGAAGAGAATACTCAAACTGTCATATTCCAAGTCTTATATTATTTGGTTAGAGATCAACCATCGTTTCCTTGTATAAGGGGGTCCGTGAATCTTTCCTACTTAAAGTTCTTAACGTTTGTTAGAAACTCTCAAGATCAAATCTTGGGAAGAGGAGTAGGTCCTTTTGTTTTAACCGGACCTCTATAATTCTTGGTGTTCTTCTTTTTTCTTAAATTTTTAAATTTCGCAATTTATTTTCTGCCTTTTATTTTTGTTGCTAAGTATTTAAAAATATTTTTAAACTCTGATTTTATTTCCCAAAGATTTTTAAAAATAGCTTTTTCTTATCCACACAATTCACCCTTTTTTGTGTGTGAAGTCTCAAGTCCAACAACGTAGGCTCTACAACCCTTGGGTGTTTTGGCCTTTTGTCTTGTAGAACGATTGCTTACTGTTGAACTTGAAGGATAGAAAAACACTTAGAAATGGGGGGTTTGAATAAGTGTAGCTTTAAAATTTGTAAGATAAAAACAATTTGCACAATGATTTTTATCCTGGTTCGTTGTTAGAACGATTACTACTCCAGTCCACCCCCTTGGAGTGATTTACCTCACCTGAGGATTTAATCCACTAATCACACTTGATTACAATGGTTTTCCACTTAGACAACTGCTAAGTCTTCTAGAGTATCCTGATCAACAACCTGATCACTCTAGTTCTTACAACTTAATGTAAACAAATTCTTTTAAGAGTTACAATGCTTCTTATAAAGCTATTATCACAACTATGATTTTCTCTTAAGTTTAAGCTTAAATCTCACTAAGATATTACAACAGCAATGTAGTGAGCTTGATGATGAAGTTTGAGAGCTTTTGAATCTGACAGCGTTTCTGTATAATGCGCAAGTGTTGTGTTTAGCTTCTCATCAGAACTTCATATTTATAGGCACTTGAGAAGATGACCGTTGGGAGCATTTAATGCTTTGCGTATTCCGTACAACATTGCATTTAATGTTTCACTCTTTTGTCAACTACCTCGAGCCTTGTTTTCGCTATGTCTACTGACGTTGCCTTTAATAGCTTCTAACGTTCCTTTTGTCAGTCAGCGTAGCCTGCCAGCTAGGACTTGCTTCTGATCTGATGTTTGTGTAAACAACGTTTGAATATCATCAGAGTCAAACAGCTTGGTGCAGAGCATCTTCTTGTCTTCTGACCTTGAAGTGCTTCTGAGCGTGATACCATGAGAACTTCAGTGCTTCTGCTTCTGATCTCAAGTTCTTCTGATGCTTCCATAGACCCATGTTCTGATTCTGCTTGACCATCTTCTGATGTCTTGCCAGACCATGTTCTGATGTTGCATGCTGAACCTTCTGAGTCAGTGCTTCTTGCGCTGATTTTGTGCATACTCTTTGTATAATTCCTGAAATGGAAATTGCATAGTATTAGAGTACCACATTATCTCATACAAAATTCATATGCTTGTTATAATCAAAAATAAGAATATTGATCAGAACAAATCTTGTTCTAACAATCTCCCCCTTTTTGATGATGACAAAAACATACATAAATGATATGAATTTGCGATCAGAATATCAGACGGCTAAAGACAATTACACAGCTATAGCATAAGCATATAAACATAGTGTGTGAATATGTCTCCCCCTGAGATTAACAATCTCCCCCTGAGATAAATAATCTCCCCCTTAAATAAATACTAGAAGAATTTTATAAATAAAAAACTTCCCTGAGTATTTCAGTTGAGACGTTCACATATGCTTAGATCTTCAGAACATTCACATCTTCTGATTCTTGCTTCCATAGGACAGCTTGAGAACTTGAATTTCCTAGATCTTCAGAATATTCATAGCTACTGATTCTTGCTTCCATTGGACAGCTTCAGAGCTTGAATTTCTTCTTGAGTCATTGCATGCTAGATTTTATCAGAACATTGTTGAATGTACCAGAGCATCATCAGAGCATCTTTACATCCTGAAATGTTACAGAACAAACTAAACGACAAAAGTCAGCATGAATGAATCAGAACATAGAATATGTTTCAGAATATGTAATATGTATCAGAGCACACAAACATAATGTTTCAGAGCATATTTTGTAACTAAAAACATGCATCAGAACATATAAGGAATAAGAATGAAAGCATATTCTATCATCAGAATATCAGAACATTCTTCCTTCTTGCTTCTGATTCTTGAAGCTTTATAGCACTCAGCTTGCTTCAATTTCCATGAGCTTGATTCTTTATAGAATTGCTTTTCCCCATGTCTTTGCTTCTCATGTTGAGCTTTAAAGAGGATCTTCAATTCCTGCAAAACAACACTCAAAGACATAGAACTTTGCAAGTTCTGTTAGAAATGTGGAGCCTTTCTCCCAGCAACTGATAAAATAAATCAGATCATTTATCACAGTTTTCTCCCCCTTTTTGTCATAACATCAAAAACATAAAAGATTCAGATGAAAAAACAAGACAAACAGTAGAAGAAAAGGATAATTTCATTGATAGCACAGGAAAAAGATTGTCAGAAGTACAAGAGGGCAAGGGAAGATGCATAGAAAAACAGATGCAGCAAAACAAAAGAAAACAAGCTAAGACTCAATGACTAAGATGACCCTAGTTTTGACATGATCTTGGCCAGCATATCATGAATCCCATTATTGCTCTCATTCTGCCTCTCCATGAAAGCACGAAACTCAGCGTTGATCGATCTCTGCTCATCCTGGTTCTTCTGAATCACTTCCAGAGTCCTTGCGAGACGAGAAGGTTCATCAGAAGAAGCTTCACAACTTCTTTCCAGAGGGATGGCATTCTGATCCGCAGCTTCCATAGTCAGATCATTTGCAGGATTTTCCTCAACAGGAATGGTTTCAGCAACATGATCTTCAGCATCTGCTTCTCCCATAGAAGCATCTCCATAGTCTGCAGCAGGAACCTCAGAATCTCCATTCTCAAGAGCCTGAAGAATGGCAGCCAGATTCCTAGGAGCAGAAGGACCTTCAACTTCTAGCGGGTCAACAACTTCTGGAATGACCAAGCTTGGATCTTCCTCAGAAGGATTTTCCCTCAGAAATTCAAAAAGAGTCCTGAAGTCTCCAGTCAGAACAGGATATTGAGGTCTCCAGACCACAATCTCCCTGCAAGGGTTAACTTCCATTGCAGCAGCAATTCTTGCTTCTTCCAGCTCATCCACAAACCTCTTCTCCTCTACAGCTCTCCTGTTTCTGAGGGGATGATAGTAGATACCATTATCACCCTCCAGAAGATAACTAGCATAACCAGGGGCAGCAGCCACTAGTTTCTTCTGAACTCCCATAGCTCCTACTTGAAAATCCTGGCGAAAGCTTCTCCAGAGGTTTCTTGTAGAAACATCATCAAGACCGTTGAGGAAGGCATCCTTCAAGAGATCCAGCCTACTGATAACTTCACTTCTGAACACCTCCAGGCAAATGATAGGTTCAGGTTCAGGAGGGTTGAAGGTGAATTTGTTGTCAGGGTAGAGAAGGCAGTATGGGTTGGATTTTCTGGTAGTTAGGGGATGGGGTAGAGAAGGTGGACGTGCAGTGTTTGAAGAAGATGGGATATCTGTGGGGATGATTTAGGAGGAAGTAATATCGGTGATTGGAGTAGGTGAGGATGGAATAATTATGTTGGGGGTTGATGAGGATGGCTTATCAGAAGGAGTTGGGGGATGGATATTTAGTGGTGTAGGGTTTAAGACAGGAGTAGAAAGAAAAGGTGGAGGAGAGTTCGGTATGGTGAAGGTGTTTTGTGGTTCAGAAGGAGGTGGTTAGATAGAAGTTTGAGGTTCAGAAGGAGGAGTAAAAACATGCCTGGAGACACGAGCAGTTCTGGAAGCACGAGCAGTTCTGGAAGCACGAAGAGATTCTCTGATTCTCTGCTGCTGATATTCTGGAGTGTTAACCTTGTCAGGATCATAGGTGACCCTCTGCTTCTTGGCTTTCTTGGCCTCATCTTCTTGAGCCTTTCTTTTTAGCCTTGCTTCTTGTTTCTTCTGATCCTTCTTCTGAAGATCAGCCCGTGAAAGAAGCACTCTACCACGAATCCATGCAGGATCAATATCAGATTGTTTCCTAATAGAATCTTCCAAGTGATGCTTGACAGCCTTGTGAAGTTCTAAATGAAACAAAGTGGCAAAACCTTCAACAGGAACTCTCCTAGACAGAATATCTGGAAAGCTTGTACCAACAGAAGATACCTTCTGGATGAGATCAAGTCTAAACAGATCAACACCGTTGAAGACAGGACCTTGAACAACTCCAAGAAATTGGGACGCTCCAATGGTCCTAATGGAATCCAGCAAGTTACTTTCAGTTAGAATATGAGAGATCATTCTGGCGAAAGGAATAGTGTTTCTTGGAATATGAGGATACTTCGCCCTTTCTTCCTCTCTAGACTCTACTATAGAGGTCTTCAGATTCTCAAACAGAATGTGAGAGATGTTGAGTTCCATCTTTCTGCCAATGAAGAAGAGAGTATACTTGTGATCAGGACTGATGTAGGCGGAGGAGGAGAATAACTGCTTCCTGTGGTGAAGAGAACCCAGGATAATCTCAGCCCACTCTTGATAAAACGGCCTTAAAGTACCAGTTTTATGAGATTCAATCCCGATAGCATGAGAGATTTGTTGTTCAACCTGAAACTAGTTAACCCTTCCAGGTTGAGGACCGGTGCAACCTTCTTCATCATCCAGATTGTATAGCTTCCTGATTAGCTTTTCAGTGATAACAACTTCATGCCCTAGCACGAAGGAAATGATGGCAGATGGAGTAACCGTTGCATGAATCCAGAAATCCTTCACCAGTTCAGGATAAATTGGTCCAACCAATCTATCAAGATAGTTTGACCATCCTTGTGCTAATATCCGAGCATCACACAGGAAACCATTTACTCTTAGATTATCGAAGTCAACAGCGGACTCACAGAGAACTTCCAGTTCGTCAGTGGGTATCATGCAAGTCTTCAGAGGGGCATACCCATACTTTCTTAGAAGAATCTGAGTAGAAGTAAGTCTTTCTGTCGGGCTTGATGAACTTGATGATGAATACATGATGATGTTGCTTGGTTTCAGATCACAAACTAGGGTTTGAAAGAACGAATGCAAAGAGAGAGATGCACAAATTGAGAGAGAGTGAAAAAGATGAAATGAAGATGAAGCGGGTTATTTAAACGGTTTGAAAGGAAGAAAAATAAAATAAAATAAAAAGAAAACTGTTTAAATGAAATGATTACAGAAAAACATGACATCAATATACATTTAATGAGAAATGACGTTAGGAGAGATAAAGTGACAAAATGAAATGATTTGCACAGTTACCTAGGGCGGCGTCTCCTCAACTGCACGCATGCTTGTCCAAAAATAGTGAACACGTGTTCATTTTTTGGAAAGACTGGTGACAGCTGTTTTACTTTAAAAGAGCTTCTGAATCAACTTAGATAATGAAACGTTAGTAATAACAGAATCAGAACTTCTAATCGATCATTATCAGAACTTCTTATAGCTGCCTAGTCCTAACACATTTCAGAAGTTATTCATACACAGATCTTCTCATCTTCTCATTCTGGGCATAAGTCCATACTGATATTCTTCAGAATGAACTTAAACCTATCTTCAGCAAGGGGTTTTTTAAAGATATCAGCCCATTGATGGTCTGTGTCCACAAAGTTCGAAGAAATAACACCCTTCTGAACATAGTCCCTCATAAAATGATGTTTAATCTCAATATGTTTAGCTTTGGAATGTAAGATAGGATTCTTAGATAAACATATAGCAGAAGTATTATCACAGAAGATAGGAATGTTACTCTCATATATTTGATAATCTTCTAGCTGACTCTTCATCCATAGCATTTGTGTGCTACACCCAGCAACAACAACATATTCTGCTTTTGTTGTTGAGAGAGCTATGGTAGCTTGCTTCTTGCTGTACCAGGAGATCAGATGACTTCCAAGAAATTGACAGCTTCCTGAAGTACTCTTCCTTTCAATTCTATCTCCAGCATAGTCAGCATCACAGAATCCTACTAAGTTGTATTCTTTAGATCTTCTGTAGACTAAACCAACGTTAGTAGTACCTTTCAGATACCTTAGAATTCTCTTAACAGCAGTTAAGTGAGATTCTCTAGGATCTGATTGGAATCTAGCACACAAACAAACACTGAATAGAATGTTAGGTCTAGAAGCAGTTAAGTATAGAAGAGATCCAATCATACCTCTGTACAACTTCTGATCTACCTTCTTACTTACCTCATCCTTACCTAGAACACATGTTGGATGCATAGGAGTTTTGGCTTCTTTGCTTTTAGAGAGATTAAACTTCTTCAGAAGTTCTTTCACATACTTCGTTTGATGAACATAAGTTCCATCAGAAGTTTGGTTGATTTGAATCCCAAGGAAATACTTGAGTTCACCCATCATACTCATTTCAAATTCAGCCTGGTCACTGGTGCAAAGGTTTCTGTATAGTCAATCCCTTCTTGCTGACTATATCCCTGAGCCACCAGTCTGGCTTTGTTTCTTACCACTTCTCCCTTCTCACTGAGCTTGTTTCTGAACACCCACTTAGTACCAATGATGTTGAATCCTTTTGGTCTAGGAACCAAATCCCATACATCATTCCTTGTAAACTGATTTAGTTCTTCTTGCATGGCAATTATCCAGTCTTGATCTTCTAGAGCTTGATCAACAGAAGTTGGCTCGATCAAAGAAACAAGACCTAATTGACATTCTGCATTGTTCTTAAGGAATGCTCTTGTTCTGATGGGATCATCTTTCTTTCCAAGAATCACATCTTCTGAGTGAGCAGAGGTGAGTCTAGAAGATCTTCTGACTGTTGGCTCTTCAGAAATTCTGAGATTCTCTAAAGATGCAGCAACTTGATCTTCTGATTCTTTGCTTCTGAGACTTTCAGCTTCTGGAGCTTTGCTTCTTGGTTCTACAGCTTCTGATATGTCAATATCTATATCTGCAAAATTTTCAAACTGCTTTGGCTTTTCAAGACCAAGCTTATCATCAAACCTGATATTGATTGATTCTTCTACAACCAATGTTTCAGTATTGTATACTCTGTAGCCTTTAGAGCGTTCAGAATATCCAAGAAGAAAACATTTTTGTGCCTTAGAATCAAACTTACCAAGATGATCTTTAGTATTCAGAATAAAACACACACATCCAAACGGATGAAAATATGAAATGTTGGGCTTTCTGTTCTTCCACAATTCATAAGGAGTCTTATTTAGAATAGGTCTTATAGAGATTCTATTCTAAATATAACATGCAGTGTTTATTGCTTCTGCCCAGAAGTGCTTAGCCATATTGGTCTCATTGATCATGGTTCTGGCCATTTCTTGCAGAGTCCTATTCTTTCGCTCTACAACTCCATTTTGCTGTGGAGTTCTAGGGCAAGAGAGATCATGGACAATACCATTTTCTTTGAAGAACTCCTCAAAGAATCTGTTCTCAAATTCGCCACCATGATCACTTCTGACCTTTATGATTTTGCACTCCTTCTCAGATTTGGATCTGAGTGCAGAATTCAAAGAACACTGAATGAGACTCATCCTTGTGTTTTAAGAACTTTACCCATGTCCAGCGGCTATAATCATCTACGATGACTAATCCATATTTCTTCCCTCTGACAGATGCTGTTTTGACTGGTCCAAACAGATCAATGCGCAGAAGTTCTAACGGCCTTGAGGAAGAGACAACATTCTTAGATTTGAATGCAGGTTTGGAGAACTTGCCCTTCTGACATGCTTCACAAAGAGCATCTGATTTATATTTCAGATTTGGGAGACCTCTGACCAAATTTAGTTTGTTAATCTGAGAAATCTTTCTCAAACTAGCATGTCCTAATCTTCTGTGCCAGACCCATTGCTCTTCAGAAACAGACATAAGGCAAGTCACCTTCTGCTTCTCGAGATCTGAAAGATCAATCTTATAAATGTTGTTCTTTCTATTTCCTGTAAATAGGATTGAGCCATCCTTCTGACTTACAGCCTTGCAAGACTTTTGATTGAAGATAATGTCATAACCATTGTCACTTAATTGACTTATGGACAATAAGTTATGCGCTAATCCTTCTACAAGAAGTACATTAGTTATGGAAGGAGAGTTACCAATACTTATGGTTCCAGAGCCAATAATCTTGCCCTTCTGATCTCCTCCAAACTTGACTTCTCCACCAGACTTAAGCACCGGGTCTTGGAACATAGACCTTCTTCCCGTCATGTGTCGCGAGCACCCAGAGTCCAGGTACCATGACATTTTGTGCTTTGCCTTCTTTGCTGCTAAGGATATCTGCAACAGAAATTATCTTCTCCTTAGGTACCCACAATTTCTTGGGTCCTTTCTTGTTAGTTTTCCTCAAGTTCTGATTGAACTTGGGTTTAGCATGATAAGTAACAGGAGGAACAGCATGATATTCTTTGGGTTTGTCAGCATGATATCTTTTAGGTTGTGTCACATGCTTCTTGGTGTGTGTTGTGTTAAAACTCTATGCATGTGATGTGAGCTTGATATCATGTGAGTGGCCATATTTGAACTGATCATACAATGGCTTGTATGTGATTTTCAAATCATCAACAAGTTCAAATTTATGTGAGGTATCACCCTCATAGCCAAAACCAAACCTTTTGTTTCCAGAAACACCATATATCATAGAAGCAAGATGACTTCTGCCAATACTTCTAGATAGGAACTTTCTGAAGCTCAAGTCATATTCTTTCAGAATATGATTGAGACTAGGAATGGATTTTTCTGATTCAGAATTTTCCACTTCCAGCTTCTTAGTTTCAAATTCAAATTGCTTTTTCAGCTTTTTGTATTTGATACTAAGATGAGCCTTGAGTTCCAGAAGTTCAGTTAAACTGGAAACTAACTCTTCTCTAGATAGTTCAGAAAATACCTCTTCAGAATCTGATTCTGATGTAGATTCTGATCCATCATCCACTGTAGCCATCAGTGCAAAGTTGGCTTGCTCTCCTTCAGAGTCTGATTCTGATTCTGATTCAGAATCATCCCATGTTGCCATAAGACCTTTCTTCTTATGAAACTTCTTCTTGGGATTCTCCTTCTGAAGTTTTGGACATTCATTATTGAAGTGTCCAGGCTCATTGCACTCATAGCAGACGACCTTCTTCTTGTCAGATCTTCTGCCACCAGAAGATTCTCCTCGTTCAAACTTCTTTGAACTTCTGAAGCTTTTGAACTTCCTTTGTTTGCTCTTCCAGAGTTGGTTTACCCTTCTGGAGATCATGGACAGTTCATCTTCTTCTTCTGATTCTGATTCTTCATAATCTACTTCTTCAGCCTGAAAAGCGTTAGTGCATTTTTTAATATTAGATTTTAATGCAATAGACTTACCTTTCTTCTAAGGCTCATTTGCATCCAGCTCTATCTCATGGCTTCTCAAGGCACTGATTAGCTCTTCCAAAGAAACCTCATTCAGATTCTTTGCAATCTTGAATGTGTAACACCCCAGACTGCTTTCGGGATGATCGACTGACCCCACATACAATTGTTCATGAGCCCCATTATAGGAAGAGAACCCCACCCTTACCTTATCAATAGAAACACTCAAATGGGTCTCTAATTGCATCTTCAATTGACCCCATGGATGAAAATTTCCAAGCTTCTTCTTCTTCTTCATTGCTTGCCTCTTTCTCCTCTATTCTTGTTTCCTCCCAAATGACAACACTACTCTTTCTCATCTCTAAAACCCTAATATAAAATCAATTGGGCTTAGTGTTTAAGTCTCCTCTTTATTATTCTCCACAACTAATTAGGCCCAATAAGTTATATAACTCAAATTAAATCAAAATATCACTTTTATTAATATTCCAACAATATAATAAATTCCAACTTCTAAATAATATTATTCTTAATATTATTATTCGACCGTCCGACTAAAATCCAACTTTTAACTTAATAAATTCAAATATGCTTCTTAAAATAACACCGACAATCCAAATTCGACCAATATATCATATTTCCGGTCTAATCTTAATTACTCAGAAAATTCCCAAAACTTCAAATATTATTCCAATAATATTTCTAATACTGAAAATATCAAAACTCTTGATTAAATATCAATCCGCTATCCTGAACTAATACCGACTAAATCGTCTCAAAATACGAAAACTTCACTAAACCCTCTGAACGTCTAGATTAAGCGAATAATCGAATTTCCGGGCGTTACAACTCTCCCCCACTTAGAATATTTTCGTCCTCGAAAATCTACTTGACAACACCATCGCAACCAAGTCTCGTATCCAATTCTCAAATATCCAAATCGTGTTTGGTAACACTTCAATCACTACTTCTTCGGCACAACAATGATTCCACAAGAACACAAACACATTACTATTCTTACCAGATTCACAATAATCTTCGACCCAATGCAGCATCCTGGCTCATCGCACTTATTCCAACAGTCTATCAATCCAAACATCAAGATAATTTCACTTCACAGACTTCTGACATATAGTCCTTCACTTCTTACAAGTCGTATAACAACATTGCAACGCAATGCTTCCGCTGCGCAACTCTGATAATTCTTCTTTAAGTCACTGTCTTGTTAAAACTCTGTCAACTGTATGGTTCACAAATTTTCAATCCAACGCAGACTTTCCTAAATACTCATTTTCACATTGTTGTTTCACTATCACCTCCAAATCCTTCACCTTGCGACATTCGCTTGCACAAACTCACTACTCCGAATTGTTCAATTCTTCCAACTCTTACTCAACCATTCCTCTTATCAAAATACACAAACTGGTGAGCGACTACCTTCGCGATGTAACATCAATACTCTTTCTCTACTATTAAGATTAGCAAGACAGATCTATAGCATTCAGTACGATTGTCATCTACCATTAACAATGGATTGAGGGTGATCAGTTCCCCAATTTGTCAATTAGTATTCGACAACCATAGTGGAGTATAAACCGTTGTTACTTCATAATAGTGTCACTCTCGAATTTTCACTCAAATCCATCAACACGTCATAATCCAATAATTCACTTTGGGTTCTTACAATTCCCACATTCCTACTCATTATATCTCGTCGATGAGACACCGGCGTCCAAACATAATACTAAATATGCTTCGTAGTCACTTAGCATCTCACAATCATCAAACGTATTTCCATCTCAAAAATTACTTCTATACTCGTACTTCACAATTCATCTCATTATATTTCCGATGCTTCAAACGAAGCTCAAATCGGATATCCGGAACTCAAGTTATGAATTTTTAAAGTTTCACAATGATTCTGAATTTTTCTGCGACTTGCTTACGGAGATCCTACTCTGAAACTCACTTTTCTTTGACTCAAACACATCCCAAACAGCCTCTAGCGTAACTTCTTATAACTCGAGAGATGCATTCTTTCATCGAAATTCCAGTCTTGATATCACAGAGACAACAATTCTTTTTACAAGCTACACGCGTCCTCGAGTTTCCAACTCGAACTCACGATTCACAACTCCAAGCATCGACCACATCCGACAGTTACTTATGTGAGTCCAACATAAAGCCCACTGCAACTTCATTATTCTATCACTTTTCAAACATCAGCATCCCATGCAAAGGTTACTCGTACCAACAACTTCACAGTCCTCAAATGTGCTAAACATCGCAGCTCTCTAAATTTTGTCTCTCAAAATTATTCTTAACTTCACGTTGTCTTCGAATCCAGATAACCTCCAAAACTCTCAACAAACGCTTGCACCGACGCTTGTCGACAGCATACCAGACTATCTCTTAAGTCAGAAACCCCTTCAAGAAGCAGGGCTTCTCCCCAACTTATCGTCAAACTACTCCCTACAACAAAACAAACAAGTGCCAACAGTGTTCCACACACCTGTCTCGTACTATAAGATAAAAACACTGACAGCATTCAACTGTCGTACAAACTCAACAGACTCGACAATTTGGTCGGACGGACCGACCAGGCTCTGATACCATTTGTAACACCCCAGACTGCTTTCGGGATGATCGACTGACCCCACATACAATTGTTCATGAGCCCCATTATAGGAAGAGAACCCCACCCTTACCTTATCAATAGAAACACTCAAATGGGTCTCTAATTGCATCTTCAATTGACCCCATGGATGAAAATTTCCAAGCTTCTTCTTCTTCTTCATTGCTTGCCTCTTTCTCCTCTATTCTTGTTTCCTCCCAAATGACAACATTACTCTTTCTCATCTCTAAAACCCTAATATAAAATCAATTGGGCTTAGTGTTTAAGTCTCCTCTTTATTATTCTCCACAACTAATTAGGCCCAATAAGTTATATAACTCAAATTAAATCAAAATATCACTTTTATTAATATTCCAACAATATAATAAATTCCAACTTCTAAATAATACTACCTCCGTTCCTTTTTATAAGAGAAATTTCACTTTTTAGATTCATTGAATAATCAATGTATCTAGTCTATAAAGAGACCAAATACATTAGTTATTCAATGAACCTAAAAAATGACTTGTCTCTTATAAAAAGGAACGGAGGTAGTATTATTCTTAATATTATTATTCGACCGTCCGACTAAAATCCAACTTTTAACTTAATAAATTCAAATATGCTTCTTAAAATAACACCGACAATCCAAATTCGACCAATATATCATATTTCTGGTCTAATCTTAATTACTCAGAAAATTCCCAAAACTTCAAATATTATTCCAATTATATTTCTAATACTGAAAATATCAAAACTCTTGATTAAATATCAATCCGCTATCCTGAACTAATACCGACTAAATCGTCTCAAAATACGAAAACTTCACTAAACCCTCTGAACGTCTAGATTAAGCGAATAATCGAATTTCCGGGCGTTACAGAGTGCACTCACCATTGGACCCCATCTTCTGGGTAAGCTTCTGATGATCTTCTTTACATGATCAGCCTTGGTGTAGCCTTTGTCCAGAACTCTTAATCCAGCAGTTAGTGTTTGAAATCTTGAGAACATCTTCTCAATATCTTCATCGTCCTCCATCTTGAAGGCTTCATATTTCTGGATTAGAGCAAGAGCTTTGGTCTCCTTGACTTGAGCATTTCCTTCATGGGTCATTTTCAATGACTCATATATATCATAGGCAGTTTCCCTGTTAGATATCTTCTCACACTCAGCATGAGAGATAGCATTCAGCAAAACAGTCCTACATTTATGATGATTTTTGAAAAGCTTCTTTTGATCATCATTCATTCCTTGTCTTGTAAGCCTTACGCTAGTAGCATTCACTGGATGTTTGTAACCATCCACCAGAAGATCCCATAAGTCACAATCTAGACCAAGGAAGTAACTTTCCAGTTTATCTTTCCAGTATTCAAAGTTTTCACCATCAAATACTGGTGTTCTAGTATAACCATTGTTACCATTTCCATTGTATTGCTCAGCAGAGCCAGATGTAGATGTAGGTGTGTTTGTTGGAATTTCACCAGCCATCTTTTACTGAAGCGTTTTTCTCTTCCTGAATCTTTTCTAAACACGGTTAAGTGCTTGCACCTTAGAACCGGCGCTTTGATGCCAATTGAAGGATAGAAAAACACTTAGAAAGGGGGGGTTTGAATAAGTGTAGCTTTAAAACTTGTAAGATAAAAACAATTTGCACAATGATTTTTATCCTGGTTCGTTGTTAACTAAACTACTCCAGTCCACCCCCTTGGAGTGATTTACCTCACCTGAGGATTTAATCCACTAATCACACTTGATTACAATGGTTTTCCACTTAGACAACTGCTAAGTCTTCTAGAGTATCCTGATCACAACCTGATCACTCTAGGAACAAACTGCTTAGACAACTTCTATGACTTGCTAGAGTATACTGATCAACAACCTGATCACTCTAGTTCTTACAACTTAATGTAAACAAATTCTTTTAAGAGTTACAATGCTTCTTATAAAGCTATTATCACAACTATGATTTTCTCTTAAGTTTAAGCTTAAATCTCACTAAGATATTACAACAGCAATGTAGTGAGCTTGATGATGAAGTTTGAGAGCTTTTGAATCTGACAGCATTTCTGTATAATGCGCAAGTGTTGTGTTTAGCTTCTCATCAGAACTTCATATTTATAGGCACTTGAGAAGATGACCGTTGGGAGCATTTAATGCTTTGCGTATTCCGTACAGCATTGCATTTAATGTTTCACTCTTTTGTCAACTACCTCGAGCCTTGTTTTCGCTGTGTCTACTGACGTTGCCTTTAATAGCTTCTAACGTTCCTTTTGTCAGTCAGCGTAGCCTGCCAGTCTAGTACTTGCTTCTGATCTGATGTTTGTGTAAACAACGTTTGAATGTCATCAGAGTCAAACAGCTTGATGCAGAGCATCTTCTTGTCTTCTGACCTTGAAGTGCTTCTGAGCGTGATACCATGAGAACTTCAGTGCTTCTGCTTCTGATCTCAAGTTCTTCTAATGCTTCTAATGTTTTGATTCTGCTTGACCATCTTCTGATGTCTTGCCAGACCATGTTTTGATGTTGCATGCTGAACCCTCTGAGTCAGTGCTTCTTGCGCTGATTTTGTGCATGCTCTTTATATAATTCCTGAAATGGAAATTGCATAGTATTAGAGTACCACATTATCTCATACAAAATTCATATGCTTGTTATCATCAAAACTAAGAATATTGATCAGAACAAATCTTGTTCTAACAGAACTTGTTTAAACTTGGACAATCAGTCTTGTAGTGTTCGAGTTCACCATATTCATAACAGGTCGTTTGTCTTTGTTTCATCTCCTTATGTTCCTCCCATTTCTTTGGAAGGTTAGATTTTTTTTATTTTACCCAATTTTTATCTGAATGCTTTATGTTGTTTCTCTTTATGCACTTGTTGTGGCGTTTCACGAACAAACCCATTTCTTCTTTTTTCGAAGAATCTTCATCGTGTTATCTTCATCTTCCTATATCTTGACCTTGGAAGTGGAGGCCTTCAAGGAAATGTTTCTCTAATCTTCTTTAACTTTTTTTTTCTTTTTTGCGTTAACTTCATTTGCTTTGAGTTTCTTTAACTCGTGCACATAGTGTAGATACATCCAAAGTTTTCAAATAATGTGACTCTTTTATGGATGTTACTCTTGGCTTCCATTTCTTACACATGGATCTTAACAGTTTGTTAGTAAAATTATAGTTGTATAAAGTCTTTTTTTTTTTTTTTTAATTTGCTAACTTGTTGATCATGTGAATAAAGTGCATCTATATGGATTTCACGATTTCACCAGGTTCTATATAGAAAATCTCATATTATTTTGTTAACGTGTTAATCTTAGATTGCTTCACATTTTTAATATCTTTATTGAGTATCTAAAGTGTATTCCATATTGTTTGAGATGTCTTATAATGCAAAATTGAGTAATGTACATTAACATTCAAGGTAGAAATTAGTATTGTTCCGGACTGGGCCAAGACTAGGCCCAACACCGCTTTCGGCCCAATAAGCCTCAGAGGCCCATGTATAGTTCATGGCCTTCCGACACGCCTTGCTCGGCACCAACACCGCGCTCGGCGTTCATTCTCCCCCGGACATCATCCTTGCCGAGGACCCTGCTCCGCGCAGGGCTCCTTCATATCCAATCCTCCGAATAACTCGGATCCCACGTGGCTCCTAAAAGACCGCGTCCTCCCTTGGACTTCGGAGCGGTTAACCAGGACAGAGGGCGTACACGCACCTCCGATATTTCCGCTCAGGAAACCTGGCAGTCTCCTAGTTGGGCTTGGGAATCCAACCCAATAGCGAGATCATGGCCCAGCGCTGGGGGCTATATATACCCTCTTTAACTAGAGGGTCAGGTATTCAATTCTCACTCACTCTTAGCTAGTACTTGCGCTCCTTTGCTCGTCATCTTACTTTGGCATTGGAGTACCTTGCAGGTACACCCCCCTCCTCCTCCTTCCTAGAAGATCCAGTCCGAGCAGCCTACGACGATTCTTCTGATCAGGTACGATCAAGTATACTCTTCACTTTCAAATTATAAGAAACTTCCTTAGATTTTTCATCAAAATCCTTTGGGAGTCTTATAGTACATTCACCATTGACAACTCCTTTTAGGACAAAAGGACTTTCTTCAATGCCTATCAAAAGCATTTTACCTATTAATATTAAGTGAACTTATATGTAATCTTTCGAATATCCATAATTTTTCGCCCTTGTATATGTGAGATCTATTATACACAGTGAGTAATAACCATTTTATCTTCATATTTGTGTGATTTTTGAGAACCTTTTATTGTTTCTAAAATATTGATTATTATGAAGCCTTTTTTTTTAATTTTATTTTTATATTTATGTAATAGTTTGTTTATTGAAGTTAATTTTTTATTTAATTGTTTTTTAAATAAATTTATTATATTTAATGACAAAATTTAACTTTATTGTTTTTTGGGTTTAATGGATATGCATTTTTACACTGTCATCCAATAGAAATATATCATTATGCCATGTCATATAAACAATTTAAACTTTTTACTATAATTTGAAATAATACATAATCGTCATTGGTTGACAATATAAAACTATTTTATAGTGTCAGTGCATATTTTTTTCTCCCTCACACCTTTTATTTTTGTTTTCTTTCGTGACACGGTTAAATAATCATAATTTTTTTTCTTTTGTTTCCTTTATATTTTTCTTGATCATCCAAACAAAATGTAAATACTTAAAAATTAAATTATTCCGATTTATTTTCTTTTAAAGACTAATTTTATATATTTTTAATTTTTTTATATTAATAATTTACTTACATTAATACATAAATATAAATATAAATTATCGCTAAAAATTAAATCATAGAAAAACTCATTACACCATTTAACTCATTTCAATTTATCTATTGTACCCATTCTTAAAAGATTATATTTAATTTTATAGTATTTCTCAGACTAAAATGATTTTTTCACTAAATATTTTATATATTTTAAAATTAAAAATAATTTTTCCTTCTCTTCCAAAATCAAAAGAATTGTAAGAAGGTATGTTAGGAGTCTCACATCAAATAATATATAAGATGAACATGTTTTTATAAATAAAAATAAATTTTATTTTACAAGTTGATTTTTTATGGTTGAATTATGCCCAACCATATTTTTTTTACAAGATATTAGAGTTGCGCTTAAGATTCAATAAATTATATACTATCAAGTGTCCACTATTGCGCTATCCACAATATACTTCTATACTACATATGTCTAATCCTAAACATGAACGATATATTAAGGGCCACAGAACAATATATAACCTAAACATATTTAACATATTTTTATAAGTGCGAACAATTCTACCTTTAAAATCGATTTTATAAGGTTAAATTGAAATTAATTACATCTCTTAACCTTATCTCAGAGGTTATTAAACTCTGCTCATAGATGGAAGGATAGGATGACATCAAGACTGCTCGTATGGAGACTATATATATATATATATATATATATATATATATATATATATATATATATATATATATATATATATATATATATATATATATATATATATATATATATATATATTACAATTCTATATTTTTATTTTTAAAATGATAGGCGAATATAATTAATTCTCATAAAAGTGAGACTAAAAATTTAAATAATTATTAATATATTTCATTTGTATAAGCTTCTTTTTAGAAATATGATCAATATTAACTAAATACAATTCATTAGAAATATATAAGATTATAATTCTCATTCTAAGTTTAAAAATTAATTCTTAAAAACAAAATTTAAATTCATGAATTAAATGTCTCTTAAATTTATCCGATGTATTTAAGTAAATATCAGGGTCGACCTAGTACAAGTGCAGCCTATGCTACCGAATTGGCCCTAAATCTTGCAGGCTTAATAAATTTTTTTAATTACTAAACTAATATATTTTAGTCATGTTTTTTAAAAATAAATATAAAATATAATTTGCATTTAAAATCTATTTTACACCTTTTTTAACAAAAGGTGCAAAATCATAATTTATTTTTTGGTTTATTTTTTAAATTAAAACAAGATCCCTAATTGATTGGACTGACTCTGGTAAATATCAATGACGTGCAGGATTATCGAATTTTTAATTAATTTATATACTCATATATTATAAATTAGGATCTAATTGTGACTTCTCTGATAAAAAACTTCACTATTGCCTGATTTTTAAAGACACATTTTGAATTTTTTTTTTCTATAACAGTGAAAACTAAGTGTGCGTTTTTTTGAAAGGATCTTGATTATTTTGTGTAGATTTTGATGGTTCTAATTTTGTATGGTTAGCATCTATTTTGTAGTTTATAGCTTATAAAATTTGACATTTTGCTTTGTACAATTTTTTGGCTAGTGAATGTGAATGATCTTGGGTTTCAGGGGCGGAGCTACATGGGGAGAGGGGGTGGCCACCAAAGTTTTACAATATTTTTTATAAAAAATAGTTATTAAATGAAATTTTAGATAATAAGTTGTATCAGTTTAAAATTATTGTGCAATTATGCTAAATAATTTAACTTGACTGAGTGGAAGAGATTTGTTTTGACATTCTGTAAATTGCCGGTTCAATATTTGTGTAAGTTGTTTTATTATATTTAATTTAATTTTTTTGTTATTTAATAGATTTAAATGTGGTTGAAAAGGTAAAATGTCTTTGATATAAGCTTTTTATTTAATTTGTGCAAATATTTGGTTGTCCCATATAAAACTGCTCTTTTTTATTTACAAAATTAAAAATACCAAAAATTGAACCATGTAACTGAAGCAATGTCTTTGATATAAAATTTTCCTTTAATTTGTACGAAGATTTGGGCTCTGTTTGGTAAAAATAGCGGTTGATTGATAAGCTAGCTGATAGCTGATAGCTTATGGCTGATAGCTGATGACTGATAGCTGATAGCTTATGGCTGATAGCTGATGACTGATAGCTTATAGCTTATAGCTGATGACTGATGACTTATAGCTGATAAGCTGATTGAAGTGTTTGGTAAAACTAGCGGTTCAACTAGCTGATTAATTAAAATGACATAAAGGACATTTAATATATAATTATTTTAATTTAAATTAAAATAAATTATAGGGGTAAAAGTGGATTTTAGCTAAAATAATAAGGGTAAAAATGGAAGAAAAAATGATAAGCTATAAGCTATAAGCTAAAACGCTATTTGAAATAGCGTCTGAAAAATAAGCTATAAGCTAGTAAAATAAGCTATAAGCTCGTAATGAAAAGACCGTTACCAAACAGGTCTTTTATTGTTATATGAGCTTATAAGCTTTGACCTAACTCATCCTTACAAAACCAGTTGGTAAGGTGAGGAGTGTCCCTATATATACTCTTTCAATGCTCTATCTTCAACCAATGTGGGACTTTAGGATCTTCCGATTTTGTAGGGATGAGTTAGGCCCAACCACATTTCTTAACATGGTATCAAGAGTCTCGTTTAAGATCCAGTGGGCCGCATATTATGGTTTCCGCTATTGGGCCACCCACCATTTATTTCCACGCTCCAGTTGTGTGTTCCTGGGCGTGAGGGTGTGTGCTAAAAGTCTCACATCAGACAATATATGGTATAAACATGTGCTGATAAGTGGAGACAATCTTCACCATACCAACCGATTTTGTAGAGATGAGTTAGGTCCAACCACATTTCTTAACATATTTACCATATTACAACTTTATGATGAAGTTTATATTTCTCTTCTCTTCAAGTAATAAAGTTGTCATGTTTGTAGAAATGCCTTCTTGTTAATAGTTATATCATAGCCATCTTCAAACATGTCCCAAATGCTTTCTTCTTAAGACATGAATAAACTATACAAATTATTATTTCACCAAGACAATTTTCAATGTATCCATTAAATACAAGTGGTTTAAGTTAGAAAATAATGAGTACAATGATTTTATTTTCACTGGAGTTAAAGGAAGACTCGAAGTCATTAAACGTGTTTTTCTCACATGATATCTAACTCTTACATGTTAAAGTTAGGAATCTACATGGTTGATTATTTTCAAAAAATATAACTTGATGTTGGATAAAATATGGATACCTAAATATCAAATTATATATGTTGTACATCAAGATTAACACACTAGTCATGAAACCTAAACAATGAATGCTCCAAACACATGACGAGTCAAAAGCATATCTTGGTAAGCCCGGCAATGAAGTAGGGATAAATGTGAGATTTAGAAAAAACTATAAAGGGGGAGATCATTGATTTTGGGACAACATGTAATTTCTTTTTCCCCTCTATTCATAATGTCTTAGTTATACAAGGACTCAAGCATAACCTGTTTTGCATAAGTCAATTAAGCAACAATGATTATGACATAATCTTCAGTCGAAAGTCATGTAAAATCATCCATTAGAAAGATGTTACAATCTTGTCCATTGGCGAGAGGAAAATAATGTGTATAAAATCAACTTTTCTGATATGTAAGCGCAGAAGATGAACTTAACCCTACCAGAAAAATCATTCTTAATGTGATTTACACGGTTCTAGACTGAGAAGATACAACAATATAAAAAGACATAAAATTACATCACCTATAATTTGAAACGTAATGAGATCGATGGTGTTGATAAACTGATTCCTTATGTGCTAAAACAAAATATTTGAAGAAAAAGTAAAGGTTGATGAGAGTTTGAAAAAAATATGACATAGAATGTTGAATTGTGGGTGACATGTGATTCAACAATCCAATGGTGTATTTTGTGAAGAACTTTTTACAGTAAATTGATAGGTTCAAGATAGCATTTTCAAAGGCTAAAAAATCTCCTAAAAAAATTAATCACCACATAAAAGTACAACTTCTGCATTGTGGTATTCTGCAAAAATAAAATACCAAACAGAATCCTGATGTTATTTGAATTAGCCTATTTAACATTGAAAGTGACTTATAATCAAAATCTTTACCAAATAATGCTAAGAAAAAATAATTGGAACTAAACATGGGAAAATAAAAAAACTCATCTATAGAAATTTGAAGAAAAAATAAGCCCCTAAAAATTAATCAGAACTAGACCATGCAATACCCAAGAGAAATCAGCAATGTCATCATCACCAATATGGATGGAGAAAAAAATGCCATCGACATGTTAAGTCGGCAAAGACAGAACAATCTAGGCAGAAGTCCTTTTTCGAAAGCATTGCCAAACAAGTAAATGTACAGGCAAACTTGACAACTAATTGAGGTTCCTAATGGCTGTACAAAAACAGATACAAATCAAACTAATGAAAAATAACCTAATAACCCAACGTTGAGAGGAAAAGAATCTTCAAAATTTCCACTTCATCCTTCCTGCAAACCTGCATAAAATGTAGACAATTAAAAAACGATCAGATTTTTGCAATCTTGATATAATTTCATCATCAAATATAGAGTATATAGATTTGCCATATAATACACACTTGGAAAGTGAGAACCAGGTCCATTTCCGTCAGTGGAGTTGAAGTTCGCAGGATACTGGATTGAAATTAAACTCTCATCTGCTACAACCGTAGTCTCGGGGGAAGCTGTTAACCCAACTGCTGCACTACTTGCAGATCTGATTCCTGCAAGTAAAGTCTTAGCTACGTGAACGTGAGTATTTTAAATATTTTGAAATGAGATGATTATAAAACTTTAGAGTTTCTCATGGTTATGAGAAACGAGATACTCGTTAAAGATTTAAGATGAACCAGAAATTTCTCGGTGAAAGGAAGATCAGTTTAATTTGATAGGCAAATATGTAACAAATGCCAATCATACACATCCACTTATCCTCTATGAATCACTGATACAGACATCTGACACAACACTAACACGTGGACACCAAACAAGCTTCATGTCTAAAGTGTTGGTGCTATATAGTTTATCCTAGTAGTTGCATTTGAATAAAGAAGTACGAGCAATGCTTAGAATCACTAATGCGTTACAACTTTCCGCCCTTTCATAGTTGTAAAACAATACATAAATTTTTTTGCAGACTCAAGTCGAATGCAAGCATGATATGCATATATGTATATTGAATTAAATATGAGATTTCTATGACAAATACATGCATTAAAAAAAATAACATTCATATGCTTTGTCAATTTAGTATACAGATTTGATTTCAAAATCGAGCCAGCACAACAAAGGAAGAGCTAATTTACCGTGGAGTATGATGACGAGGAAGAAAACAATAGTGATAACCATGGCAGAAAGATTTGTATACGATGACGTCGACGGTGGTTTGCCAGCTTTCATCCTTTTAACTGCATTCATTTTCTTAACCCTCGCGCGCTTCCTCAACGCAAGTTCAGCTAACTCCTTCACAAATCTGTGATCACCAGCATCCAAAGACGGACCTTTCGGAGGCAAAGGCGGCTTTTGAGGCTTTCTAGGATTACCAAACATACTCTTCTGTTTTCCATGGTTTCCATGATGTCCATGAGTTCCATGAACATGTTCTAAACCTTTATCCACCAACAATTCTAAATTATAATCCTCTACACCAACAAAATCACCCGAATTCGAAGAATTACTACACGATTCAATTCCATTTTTACCCTTTTCTGATCCATCTAAATTCAGAACCCCATTCCATGACCAAGGAAAACCATTCCTTGAATCTCTCTCATCATTGCTTGTTTCCTCTTCGCTTGTGTTCTCACCACTTTCAATGTCAAATTCAACGTCTTTCTCTCTTTGAATAGTGCGACCCATCTAATCTAAAATCAATTTAATCAACAATTTTCAAAAACCCATCTCAGAATCATAACAAAGATTCAATTTTTGACAATAAAAAACATGAACAAATTACTCAAAAACAATGCATTAAAAAATGAAGATTAAGATAAAAATTGAATAGAAGATGAAGAAAAATAGGGTGGTTTGAAAGTACCTTTGGTCAAAGGGTAGAACCCTAGAAACGGTGGTAATCTTGAAACATTCCTAACGAGGAATCTATTGATGCACGCAGGCGCACTCATACATGGACAATAATACATTTTAGAAAACAAAAATAATTATTAAAAAGACAAGAATTTAAGGTTTTTCTGTTTTATTTAATTTAATGGCCAATGGTTTTCTGTCTTGCTTTTTATTTTTTTTTTTGCTATTTGCACCGGTGTCGACCCACCACAGGTGGGCCACTAATCCGGCTCGTGCGGAGAGGCATGCGCACTGGCCAAGCAAGATTGTTCCGCCTGGGAATCGAACTCGGTATTCCCCGAGTACGTCCTTGGACGGGGCTCCTTGCCAATGGAGCTCAACCGCTTGGTTTCTGTCTTGCTTTTTAATTCGATATTTAAAATACTTTTAAAGGAACGGAACATTAATGGTTGAAACTTGGAAATGTGTTTTTATTAGGAAAAAGTCAACAATTTCACACGACGCTGTGTTTTAAAATTTGAACCGGTGTGATCCGTCGGATTCATCAATTAAAGGTAAATTCTTTGGTACCCATGAGTTTAAGTTGGGTACCAGTACCTTTAGTACAAATTGAATTTTACTTTTAATTTATTTTCAAATAAAATAAAATATAAAAGTGATGTGGCATTGAATTCTACTATTTGATTGGTTGAGGGTACCGGTACCCAACTAAACTCATGGGTACCGGAGTGTTCACCTTCAATGAAACTAGTGGATTTGATTGAACTGACTGATTGCACTATTCTTTATCAATACATTTTGGACTAACAACGTTCAAAATTTAGTGTGTATTGAAAATTTAGGCTCTTTAGGATAAAATTAGCTTGTAGTCGGTAGTTGGTAGCTGGTGACTGGTAGTTGGTTGTTGGTGACTGCTAGTTGATAAGTTAATTTGAATGTTTGGTAAATTAGTTGTTACATTAGCTGGTAAATACAAAATAACATAAAAAGACATTTTTATTAAGAAATTTGTGATTTATTTATCTTATCATATTATATTATTATATTATTATATTATCAAATTAATTTATATTTGATAAAAATAAATATATTAATACAAACTTACAAAACAATTTTAATATATGTGAAAAATTTAAGAAACATCAAAATATTTTAAATTTGTATATAAATTATATAAATAAATTTAACGAAATACATGAAATTTGAATTCAATTAAACTAATCAAAATTAATGATAAAAATAAGTTTATTATTTAATATTATACCATAAAAATATTTTTAAAAAATTAATTTTCTTTATCTCGGTTAATCTCATTGATTCTTCGATTACGTTTCACTAATTTGAGAATTATCAACTCTATTTCAAAATTTATTGTATACTTTTGATGTTATTAAAAACATTAAAGATTAAAAAAAAATATTAAACATTGAATCATAATATATATCGAAAGGTAAAAATAGATTTTTGTTAAAATAGTAAGGATATAAATAGAAGAAAAAGTCACAAGCTAGAAGCTACAAGCTCAAAAGCTACTTCAAATAGCTTTTTAAAAAAAAGACAAAAGCTTGTAAAAAAGCTAAAAGCTAAAAACTAAAAACAGTTACCAAACAGAGCTTTTTTATTTATATGAGCTGAAAAGCTAAAAGCTAAAAGCTCTTTTTACCAAACAAACTCTTATTTAAGTTATATAGAATTTTTTTTAAAATTTTATAATCATAATTTCTATATCAACTAATATTTTTATTTACTTTTATATAGTGTCGGATCAACATCTATAAACACTTAATAATCTGGTCTCATAATCGCATTGATTATCAGTTTGGATTTTAAATCATTGACAAGAAGACAACGACGATAGTTTCCTCGTTATATTGTTCAGTGGCCTTGGGTCTAAAGGAGCCCAATTGTTCATGATTAATAATTTGGGCTTAATTTACTATATATAATAACTTGTAACTTAAGAAATACAACATCCATTATTCATTTGTTATTTTTTAAAAAATTTAGAAAATTTGTGATTTCTATCGTATTTTTTTAAGCTTCTAAAAGATATTTTATATGTAAGCATTTTTTCGTTAAATTTATGTGTTAAATTTATGCATTTATACTAGAAAAAAACATATTTTTATTAGACAAGTAACTTCAAACACAAGAGAAAGGGTAAATTGTGATATTCAAATTTGTAATATTTTAAACAATTTATCACTTAAAAAGTAAATTGAGTTAATATTTACAAAAATCATAGATAAATGCAACGAAAAATCATAGATAAATGCAACGAAAAGAAAATAAGATGATAAAGTAAATAATAAAATTAAAAGAGATAGAGTTATATAGATGATTCCAGATAATTATACGAGTTCAGTTGAACGTTGTTCTAGTCATGTCTCCAAAATATCTTCTTGAGATTTCACTATAAAATTGAGCTTTTATAGGTTATATCCACGAACCTTAGATACAAGTGAATGGGAGGATTTTATACTGGTTTATTCTCCCAACTAAAAGAGAGCTTTTCCATGAGATAAACTCATGAGCCGAGTAGAGATTTCACCGGCTAATATCAATAACCAAATAGAACTTTTGTAAGCTTAGTTCTATATCCAAACAAGGATTTTCCAAGTGATAGATCTCAATAATCAGACTCAATTCTTCAAGAGTATCCCACTCTTGAAAATAACAACATTGGCACTACACCAAGACAACTCTTTGCTTACAAGTAGTTTTCTCTCACAAGGCACTAAGACAACGTTTGTGAAATAAAATATTTAAAGAAAGATAGGAGAGAGATAAATTGTAAAAAATTGGGAAAATTTTAAAATCTTGTGTGAAATAAAGTGAGGAGAGGTCTCCTTTAAATAGGATAAGATTGTGCTAAAAAAAATGAAATAATCCATAGGGCTAACTAACTCTTCTAACTGATTAGGTCCTAAGTCTAATAAATTATTATGGCCAAAAACAACAATTTTTTATATAGAGTCGTAATCAATCATTAAGAATTTGTCATAATTGATTATAGACTCGATTAGACCTTGTATGATCGATTAGGTATAGAATCTAATCAATTAGATAGTTGAAAAAATTGTCCTAATCAAGTAGGGACAATCCCATACTCAATTAGCTAGGCCTTGAAAATATTTTTAGGTGATTTTGTTAAGTAAAGATATGCCTTAAAAGTATTTTAGACATGTGTGAGCGTTGCCTTAGTATCTTAGGAGCTACTCTCATACTTTCACAAGACTCTGGTCACTCAGACATGTATGACCAGACAAGCTTTCACACTTTCTCTCTTTCACAACTCTGAAGTTTTCAAGTTTCTTTTCCATATATGTCGATCATATAAGGACTTTACTGGAACCGTGAATCTTATACTTGATGAGACTTGAGAAATATTCAAGTTAATCATCAACATCCATGAGTTAGAATCTTATTACCACAGACTTCAATAATCATAAGTGTTGTTGTCAGCAAAACACCAAGAAGGTCAACAAAGTCAGTATCATTAACTTCATATCTACAACCATATAGATCCACATTTTCCACCTTTTTTGATGACGATGACACATCTCTTAAAGGGGTGGTAAGAGTGAATACATTGGGATAAAATTTTGAGGGGTTAAACTCCCCCTCACATGAGTAGAGAGTACACTCTACTTTTCCTAAGAGTATACTTCACCCTCTTTTTCATAATCAAAAAGGTGGAAAAAAACAAGCATATCACATAGATCACATATTTAGTTAAGTAAATGGAACAAGTTACCTTATAAAGAGATGGACAGGAACAATAGAGAGCAAGGCACAAAAAATATTGGTTGAATCTACTTCTTTCTTGATTCTTTTCGAAAAGAAATCAAAGGTCTTTAAAGATTTCAAAACCGATAGGTAATTGTCATACCCCAAAATTTGCCCATACTATTTCTCATGCATAAAACCAAATCAAAAGACAAAGCTCCAAAACACACTCTCCTATACAAAAGCTCTGAACTAGGGTTTGATTAATTCAATGGAAAATCATTGAATCAATGGCTCAAGGTGGTTCCATAGGTTCACCAACATCCCAAAGTATATCCATATAAAGTTTCAAGTCAAACAGAGCAAATTTAGTCCCTCAAATCCTGATTAGGTCAACAGTCGACTCTCAAGGGCAAAACAGTCATTTCAAGTCAATATATAGTCAAAACTCAAGATATTTGGTCAACAACATCCTCATAACCCTAAAATCATCATTTGATCAAGGGTTGATCATGATGATGCAAGGAAGGATCAGAAAAGTCAAAAGTCAAAAGTTACTATTTTGGGCATGAACTGAAAAAGTCAACCAAACTTTGAAAATTCACCAAATATTCATACTTCATCAGAAAAATTCCCACTAAAGCTCGTTTTAAAGTAAATTCATTCCTCTATCCAATGGTTCAAGAATCAGAGCTCATAGGTCAATGGTTTAAGAGATATGGCTTCATACATTATAGGTCCTTTTTAAAAGTCAACAAAAAGACACTTTTTTCAAAAGGACATAAAATGAGCATGGAAAATAATTTTGATATGAGACCAAAGACAATGGTTAGAGGACTCTTCAAGGTTTCTAAAAAGTCCTAGAACACTTCCATACCTCAAAAATTGAGAGAAATAAGCCTTGCTAAAGTTGGACTATTTTTGAGAAAAAAATGTGAAAAGAAAAGGTTCAAAATTCCAAACATTTCCAAATGGGCCTATGTTCTCTTTATATAAACTTCATCTTAGGCCCATGCACGCCCCAAAATATATATTCTTATATTTTTATTATTTTTATTGATATTTATGGTTTTTATTTATTAAAAACTATAATTTAATCATGAAAATATTAAAAATAAAATATATGATTTGTTTCTTCAAATATGAGCCAAAGATTCAAGCAAATATTCTCCAAAATAAATCAAATTTCGTGCACTTGATTATTGGATCATTTAAGCTAAATTTGGAAGGATTCCATAATATTTTTCAATCAAATTTCTCAAAAATTCAATCACAAGATTCAACAAGATTTGCCCAAGTTATAGTGACCTAATAGGCTCTCTATAAGTAGACAAACCATTTAGAAGTGAGGGTTCACGAGTTTGCTGCAGCCAAGAACCCTAGAGCCCGAAGCAAAAAAAACTCAAAAAATCAAAGTTCCAATTCTTAATTGCAGGACGATTCAAGCGTTTGTGTTGATTGCAAAGCATTCCTTGGTGCTCACTGAAGCTTTTCCGATCGTAGCACGCAAGAAACACGTTCAGAATCATCCCGAATTCCTCACGGTTTGCCTTACTTTAAACTTGCTCGATTTACATTTTTCATGCATCATTGATGGATTTAATTTGCATATTCGTGTTTGATATCATGTGGTGATCGTTTCTGGAGAATTATATGCATTATTATGGTGTAATGAACATGTTACCATGTTAGGGTTCGGACCTGCAAATTAGGGGTTTTTGACACAGGTTTCTTTTGATTCAATTGAGGCCATGACCAAATTCGTGGGATCCTTACGAACGTGATGGACCTATCGCGAAAAAAATCTGTGCGTGTTTGCCTGTGTTCGCTATTTTTCCAGGTGTAATATCTCGGAGTTTTTACAGCGTCCTGGTAATGTGCGCTGTAAAAAAGTGAGTCTCTGAAAATCCGTGAAGAAGATGATGCGGTGGCATCATCTGGTTGGCCAGATTCAAATGAAAAACGCGCGCAATGGTTTGTCTCTCAGACGGATCCGGTGCGTGCCAGCCCACGTATGTGTGATGCAACGCTTCCATCCAGGCCATCCAATCGTCATCTCTGCAGATCCAACGCTCATGAGGTTGAGGGTGTACCAGAATACACGCGCCTGCGCTACACTGAATCGAGAGATAAGTTTCTTTATTTTTTTTTACTTTTAATTATATAAACTTTTTTTTATTATTTATATATATATATATATATATATATATATATGTTTTCAGCCAATCAAATTTCGTTTTTTATAAAAAAACTATTTTCTTATTTATTTTATAAAACATTTATTATATATTTTAATTGTAAATAAGTATTAAAATTGATTTAATTATTTAAAAACCTTTAAAAATTCATATTTAATTCATTAAAATTCTAAAAAATTCTAAAAAAATTGTTTTTGTTCTCGATTAAATTATTTCGTCCTGATTTAATTAATTAGGTCGCGAGACCGATAATTAATTAAATCGCTTATGTTCTCTTATTTGATTTACACGTAATCAGGATTTTTAACGAACATCTCCTACACTAAAAACTATATTTTTCGTATGGCTTTTCAGGGTTACCTTTCGAGCGCCTCCCGACAATGCGCCCGATCAAATACAAAAGCTAAGTATTTTATTTATTTAAAGTCTTTTTTTTTTTTGTTTGTTTCCTTTTTGATTTTAGGGTTTGCCCTTATATTTCTGAACTGTGCATACATTCACTCCCTCTCTTTCTGCCTTGTCTTTTCAGGGTTACCCCCGAGGTTTCCTCCGACTCTAACCAACCATATCAGATCAAATCCAAATCAAAGCTAAGTATTATTTATCATTCATTATTAATTTATTTATCTTTTATTTTATTAAGGTTAACCTCATTTGCCTCCGAACCGATAATGCACTCACCCCTCTGTTTATTCTTTCTTTTCCAATTTTCAGGGTTTGTCAACTGCCAAAGCTACGAGTATTGGTAACCCTAAACCCTATTCACAAATTATTACTTGTGTTAAACCTTTTGCCTTTTATTTTTATATCCCGCTGGTTTCAATTCCCCTCTCCTCCGCTGGTTACAATTTCCCTTCCCCATTATTATTGTTATATTATTGTGTGGGTAGTAATTTAGGGAGTGCAACTCGCTAATTGAATTAGAATAACTAATTAAAAGATAAATATCTGAATTGAATCACGTGATTGGTGCACACACGCACGCTTTTTGGGTAACCCTCTCTGTTGCCTGTTGCCTTGTTGCCTGTTGCCTTGTTGCCTGTTGCCTTTGTGTTTTGCAGAATAAGCCTCGTCCCTCGAATTCGAGGATACCTCAGCCATGTTGCCTAGATAAAAAGGTCACGACCCTAAATGATGCTGCCTTCGATACACAAATATGACCTTGACCCTCGGAAGTTGCCTACGGAAAAAGGCTGAGGTATCCTCTGGTTGCCTACGAATAAGACTTATTCTGATCCTTACCTTAGACTACCTGCCCTTCTATGGCATGGGACAGTCTTATGGCAAAGGATGTTTCGACGACCCTTTAACCTCCAAACGAAAGGCTTCCTGCCCTCTTATGGCAAGGACTGACCCTTTCATTCTGAAAGGCTAAAAAGAGACCTATCATCTGAGTTTAAGGTAATTGCCCCTAATTGCCTTGCCATGCTCTATTTTCTATATTCTTTCTCAAAATTCTTCAAAAACTGGCTACACTCATTTACGAGCTAAAGTCCATTTTTCATCTTTCATCTACATTTTCTGAAAACGAGCAAGCAAAGCAATTAAGAGCCCATGGAAAACCATGGATGCAAAGGGTGCCTTACACCTTCCCTTTGCATAAATTACCCCCCGAACTTAGATTTCTTTAAAAGGTTTTTTTCTGTTTCTTTTAGCCTTTCTGAATTTGTTTGGATAAAATAAAAGTCGGTGGCGACTCATGCTTAACCGCGACATTTCGATCGATAAAAAGTCAGTTCACCGTATTACAGAACTGGCGACTCTGCTGGGGATAAATTTTGATAAAAGAGGGGTTATCTTAAAAGTTTAGGAATCACTTAAATGTTTTCTATTGTTTGCTTTGTTTGCTTTACTTTTGCAGGGCTGTTTTGGGTATTCTGCTGTGTGAAAGATCCTAACCCGGATCTGAGTACCTTAGGTAAATGGCATGAGATCAATGAGACTGCACAGCGTATACTGATGTGGTTGATCTGATGGCCATCGTTAGTGTGACACATTGGTTTGTCCTGGTGTTCCTTGGGATCCGACCTGAGGAAATGCTTGGCTGCCGCGTGGTGTCATTAAGCACTAATTCGCCCTTAGAACCTTAGTCGAACTTGACTTTGGCCTTTTAGAAAGTAGCGAGATGGCTGGCTTTGGTTCCGACTGAAGTTGGTTGATACTCGAAGCTACACTCATATGGACTGGACTTTCAGGACCTTTTCAGTTGGCGATTCGATTGCCGAACTGAGATAAGCGCCTTCGAGAAAGGTCAATGATATGAGCTCCCTAGAACCCGATCTTTATATAGGACAGGTTTGAACCAACTAAACTTCAGGGGGAGGGTACGCACCTCTGGACTACATGCAAGCCTAACCTTAAGGCAAAATCTTGTGACTTGTGTGACTTATGTGACTTGTGCGACTTGCTTGTGTTTGCTACTAACCTTCGTTTCCTCGCAGGTTTTGTTGAAAGGACTTGTTTGTCCTTACTATCTCACACTATGACTAATGAACTGCATTCGCATAACATCATGACATCATGACATCATAAGCATAACATGATCAACTAACCCTTTCAAGGATCTTAGGAATTTAGGGCGCACAATTTCAGGTGCTCTTATCAAGGACTGAATTCCTATCTAGGGGCAAGAGGATTTATTTTCCTCTGGCCACGTGCCTTCCAATTCAGAGACTCGATACCTATCAAGGGGCAAGAGGATTTATTTTCCTCTAGCCATGTACCTTCAAATTCAGAAGTATCCCGAATCAGAGGCGATGACCCACTCGATATGGTGAGCTTGATTCTCAAAGAAGGACGTCCAAAGACGAAAGCCAGAATTCTCTAGACATAGTTGTGTTTGATTCAATGTCTAAACGTTGCAAACTAAATTTCCTATAGATCCTCGAAAGCATTGCATTTACATTCATAACATCGCATAACAGGTTTCTTACAATAGGTCTCTCATCCTTCCTCGCTGTTTATTTCAGCATCATGAATCTCGAACAATCAGTTAAGGATCTCCAAGCTCAAAACACTGAGTTCCAAGCCTTGATTCTGAATTTGTCCAAGGGGCAAGATGAGCTGAAATCCCTTCTGACTAAGAAGGAAAAGAAGACCAAGAAACCTAAAGGTGTTCTCAATCTGGGAAGAAGGTTCAAAGGCCCTCTCAAAAAGGTTGAAGAAGCTGAAGCTCCCAAAGAGGGTAAGAAGACTCGAGTGAAAAAGCTTAGACCAATCTTGCAACTCAGGGATGCTGAAACCTCTGAAGACAGTGATGAGGATGAGCAAGATGATGATGCTAGTATCAAAACCGATGCAAAAAGTAACCACGATTCTGCCGAACTCTCTGAAGAAGAAGAGGACTATTACCATGAGGGCGAACATCCCGATGACAAATACAAGATGTTAGAAGAGCGTCTGAGAAGTGTGGAAATTCAGAAAGTACCTGGGTTGGATTTTGAAGAGCTTGGACTTGTTCCTGGGGTCGTTATTCCTCCAAAATTCAAAACTCCCGCCTTTGCTAAGTATGATGGAGTCTCTTGTCCTAAACTACACTTGAGGTCTTATGTAAGGAAGATTCAGCCTCACATTGCTGATAAGAGGCTCTGGATCCATTTCTTTCAGGAAAGCTTATCTGGAACTCAACTCGAATGGTACTATCAACTGGAAAGTACCAACATCCATACCTGGGAAGATTTAGTTGTTGCCTTCTATAAGCAATACCAATATAATTCCGATCTCGCACCAACTCGCATGCAACTACAAAGCATGTCTATGGGACCTAAAGAAAGTTTCAAAGAGTACGCACAAAAGTGGAGAGATCTAGCTGGAAGAGTTCGACCTTCTTTGAATGATAGAGAGTTGGTGGACATGTTCATGGGCACGCTAACTGGGCCGTTCTATAGTCACCTGCTGGGTAGTTCCTCTTCTGGGTTTACTGATCTCATCTTAACTGGAGAACGTGTGGAAAATGGTATTCGAAGTGGAAAGATCCAAGTGGGTTCTGCCTCTGGCACTACGAGGAAGCCATATCAAGGAAGAAATGAGTCTAATGCTATTCATAGCCAAAAGAGCCGTGGTAAGGAGGATCAGAATCAATCTGTTGGTGCCGTCCTTATCTCCGCACCAATATCTCAACAAGCTCCTAGACAAGACTACCAACGCAAGACTGATAGACCAAGGAGGCAATTCACCAAGATTAACATGCCTTTATCTCAAGCTCTGCAACATCTGTTGAAAGCCAACCTGATCACCATAAGAGATCCTCCAAAGAACGTCACCACTACGTCTCCAAATTATGACCCTAATGCAAAATGTGTGTATCATTCCAATAGCTCTGGACACACTGCTGATAATTGTTGGGCATTGAAAAATAAGATCCAAGACATGATCGACGCTGGCGAAGTTGAGTTCGACACCCCTGCAACTCCTAATGTGATCACTGCTCCCATGCCTAATCACAACAAGATTGCTAATGCTATGGATGGCTAGAAGGATGAACTTTTTTAGATCATTAGATTTACTTTCATTTGCAATTTCTATTCTGTTTGTTTAAACATTCGAATTATGATAGACATTATCTGTTTTAATAATTATCATCAGTGCATTGCATATGATTGTCTTGAGTACATTATTTCGTTATCACTCATTTTAAATTGCGTATTTACTTTGCATATGTTTTATGTTTACTCAACTCCTGCTAAGGTTGTATACCTTTTGAGGGAGGATGACGAAAATGATACCGCAACCTCATACAATATGCTTTTGAACGGACTATGCTGACGATGTACAGGCATTGTTTCAACTCCTAAACAGTGGAGATATAAGGATGGTAATCCCTCGTCAACCCCTTTGAGCCTAAGGAGTAGAAGTTTCTTTTTGTACGAAACACCCGCATTTATAACCTGGGGCAGGGTAGTTCTCAGTTAATTTGGCTGTGCATTCTATTTCAAGAAAATCGTTCATTACGCCTTTCAACAAAGGGTTCAATCACAAGCGATCATCCGTACACATCAAAGAAATGTTGGAGATGTCAAAAGCCATTGGTGGTTCATCAATCGTCAAGCGAGGCAGTCAATATCTTTCAAAAGAAAAAAAAAAAGGTGAAAAAAACATATATACAAAGAAAAGCCTGCTAAGTCAAAAATCAAAAAGAAGACTTAGGCAAAAATCAAGGCGTCCCGCTGACTGTAAGTTCAAAAGAGACAGTTCAGGCAAAAGTTAGGGATATCAAAAAAAATGAAAGAAGAGAAGTTAATAAATTCCTGAACGACACAATGTTGTGACTACCGAAAGGAAGAAGTGACTGCCATCTCAAAAATTCTCTTTGCTTGCGAATCATCATCATTATCAAAGGTGCAAACCCAAAAGTCTCTTGGAACCTGAATGCATAAGCCGAATTTACTGAGTTTAGGACTGAAGATCATCACGAAGAGGGGTGGGTACAATCAAATTTTGAGCCTTTATCCTTTGTTTCTTAAGCCGTGAACCAAGCCACGTTACAACCCTTGAAAGTCCTAACTGAAGCATGGTTAGTTCGAAAGCATATTGTCACCAAAAGGTATCCTGACTCCTTAAGGTTTATCACAAATGCTGAGTTGATATTTTGTTTTTACAAGCATCAGGTTTTTACAAACATCGCATTGTTACAAATACCATGTCTTTATAAATATCACGCTTTTACATCTCTTGTTTTAATGTTTTTTCAAAAACTCAAGACAAACGTATGCATTGCATCTCATGAATTCATTATTAAACATATTCTACTACATAATTTCAAATGTTATCATCAGAATAAACTTGCACAGGGTACAACTAATGATTGAAAGTTATCCCGACAGACAAGATTACACCAAAGAAGCAATGTCTCCTACGTATACAAGGGGCATGGCACGTTTTGCCCAATCAATCTGGGGCAACCAAGTCAAGATTCCAAGAATCTCTCAAATGACAAACAGTCAAAGGCATATATCCCAAGTGGGTTTCAAATTATTCCCACGATCAATCTGGGGCAATCAAGTCAAGATTTCAAGAATATCTCAAGGATGCCAAAACAATCAGGGGAATGCATCCAAGAAGATCTGAAGCTACTTCTCAACCAACATAGGACATTGTATTGGGCCTATGATTACTAGGGGCATGTCGCCCAAAGTGCACATCTCATAAAGTCCTCGCGAGGCGAATCTTTCCAAAAGTTCCTGCTAACTGGGGCAAATCTAGGCAAGTCCAGTTCGACATCTTGATCAATACTCAGTGGTGTGTCCTAATCAAATCCATGAATGGTAGTTACTATAATGCTGGGGGCATCTTTCGAGACACCCATGTCTCCTCACAAAGCCAGGTTCACAAGATCATATCCCCACAGAGTAATCATTTCCAAATGCTCTCGTCCAACAAGAGAAATAGATCCCCAACAGAGATTACATCTTCAATACTATCATCTCTCCAACACTTTGCTCTTCTCCAAACATGGTTTACTAATATCTCTCATCCTCAGTCAGGGTACATCAAGATTCTGATCATCCCCAAGCAGAAATCATAAATCCCCAGCTAAGCATCTTCAAGAAGAGATCAAAACATCAAGCTCTCAATGACATAGAAATGTATCTTCTCAAATCAGACGATTCTAGCCACACAAGTCATAAAACATATATCACAAGTCATAAACATACATAAACAAATATCATAAGTCATAAACACATTCATACATCACATACATATTCCTCATTTATTTTGAGAAGCATATAACTCACGCATCATGGCATTGCATAAAAAACTAAACAATGTTTGACAGGTACATTACAAAGATTCGAATCTTATTCAAAGCAAACGCCTGACGCATGGCATTCCAGACATCTACGGATGCAATTTGGATAAGTCTAACGCACGACTCATCCACCGACCTAACGCACGGTCTTCCAGACATCTGAGGATGCAATCGGGATTAGTCTAACGCACGACTCATTCCTTCAACCTGACGCACGGTTTTCCAGACATCTGAGGATGCAATTGAGAATAGTCTGACGCACGATTTATTCTCCGACCTAACGCACGGTCTTCCAGACATCTACGGATGCAAATTGTGTAGTCTAACGCACGACTTATCCATCAACCTAACGCACGGTTTTCCAAACATCTAAGGATGCAATTGAGAATAGTCTGACGCACGATTTATTCTCTGACCTAACGCACGGTCTTCCAGACATCTACGGATGCAAATTGGGTAGTCTAACGCACGACTTATCCATCAACCTAACGCACGGTTTTCCAGACATCTAAGGATGCAATTGAGAATAGTCTGACGCACGATTTATTCTCTGACCTAACGCACGGTCTTCCAGACATCTACGGATGCAAATTGGACATCTGCGGATGCAAACAGTCTAACATATGACACATTCTAACTCTCAAGCTTATCAAGTCAGATGGCATCTTTAAGCCCATCGCCGACAAAAGTCCCTATTTCAGCTAGGGCAAATTTCTTGGTATTCTAGTGTTCAATCATCTTCCACCTTCAGATACCGAATGGCATACAAACCACTCTACATCTTCAGGTTTAAGATAATTGAACAGGGGCAGCTGTCATACCCCAAAATTTGCCCATACTATTTCTCATGCATAAAACCAAATCAAAAGACAAAGCTCCAAAACACACTCTCCTATACAAAAGCTCTGAACTAGGGTTTGATTAATTCAATGGAAAATCATTGAATCAATGGCTCAAGGTGGTTCCATAGGTTCACCAACATCCCAAAGTATATCCATATAAAGTTTCAAGTCAAACAGAGCAAATTTAGTCCCTCAAATCCTGATTAGGTCAACAGTCGACTCTCAAGGGCAAAACAGTCATTTCAAGTCAATATAGTCAAAACTCAAGATATTTGGTCAACAACATCCTCATAACCCTAAAATCATCATTTGATCAAGGGTTGATCATGATGATGCAAGGAAGGATCAGAAAAGTCAAAAGTCAAAAGTTACTATTTTGGGCATGAACTGAAAAAGTCAACCAAACTTTGAAAATTCACCAAATATTCATACTTCATCAGAAAAATTCCCACTAAAGCTCGTTTTAAAGTAAATTCATTCCTCTATCAAATGGTTCAAGAATCAGAGCTCATAGGTCAATGGTTTAAGAGATATGGCTTCATACATTATAGGTCCTTTTTAAAAGTCAACAAAAAGACACTTTTTTCAAAAGGACATAAAATGAGCATGGAAAATAATTTTGATATGAGACCAAAGACAATGGTTAGAGGACTCTTCAAGGTTTCTAAAAAGTCCTAGAACACTTCCATACCTCAAAAATTGAGAGAAATAAGCCTTGCTAAAGTTGGACTATTTTTGAGAAAAAAATGTGAAAAGAAAAGGTTCAAAATTCCAAACATTTCCAAATGGGCCTATGTTCTCTTTATATAAACTTCATCTTAGGCCCATGCACGCCCCAAAATATATATTCTTATATTTTTATTATTTTTATTGATATTTATGGTTTTTATTTATTAAAAACTATAATTTAATCATGAAAATATTAAAAATAAAATATATGATTTGTTTCTTCAAATATGAGCCAAAGATTCAAGCAAATATTCTCCAAAATAAATCAAATTTCGTGCACTTGATTATTGGATCATTTAAGCTAAATTTGGAAGGATTCCATAATATTTTTCAATCAAATTTCTCAAAAATTCAATCACAAGATTCAACAAGATTTGCCCAAGTTATAGTGACCTAATAGGCTCTCTATAAGTAGACAAACCATTTAGAAGTGAGGGTTCACGAGTTTGCTGCAGCCAAGAACCCTAGAGCCCGAAGCAAAAAAAACTCAAAAAATCAAAGTTCCAATTCTTAATTGCAGGACGATTCAAGCGTTTGTGTTGATTGCAAAGCATTCCTTGGTGCTCACTGAAGCTTTTCCGATCGTAGCACGCAAGAAACACGTTCAGAATCATCCCGAATTCCTCACGGTTTGCCTTACTTTAAACTTGCTCGATTTACATTTTTCATGCATCATTGATGGATTTAATTTGCATATTCGTGTTTGATATCATGTGGTGATCGTTTCTGGAGAATTATATGCATTATTATGGTGTAATGAACATGTTACCATGTTAGGGTTCGGACCTGCAAATTAGGGGTTTTTGACACAGGTTTCTTTTGATTCAATTGAGGCCATGACCAAATTCGTGGGATCCTTACGAACGTGATGGACCTATCGCGAAAAAAATCTGTGCGTGTTTGCCTGTGTTCGCTATTTTTCCAGGTGTAATATCTCGGAGTTTTTACAGCGTCCTGGTAATGTGCGCTGTAAAAAAGTGAGTCTCTGAAAATCCGTGAAGAAGATGATGCGGTGGCATCATCTGGTTGGCCAGATTCAAATGAAAAACGCGCGCAATGGTTTGTCTCTCAGACGGATCCGGTGCGTGCCAGCCCACGTATGTGTGATGCAACGCTTCCATCCAGGCCATCCAATCGTCATCTCTGCAGATCCAACGCTCATGAGGTTGAGGGTGTACCAGAATACACGCGCCTGCGCTACACTGAATCGAGAGATAAGTTTCTTTATTTTTTTTTACTTTTAATTATATAAACTTTTTTTTATTATATATATATATATATATATATATATATATATATATATATATATATATATGTTTTCAGCCAATCAAATTTCGTTTTTTATAAAAAAACTATTTTCTTATTTATTTTATAAAACATTTATTATATATTTTAATTGTAAATAAGTATTAAAATTGATTTAATTATTTAAAAACCTTTAAAAATTCATATTTAATTCATTAAAATTCTAAAAAATTCTAAAAAAATTGTTTTTGTTCTCGATTAAATTATTTCGTCCTGATTTAATTAATTAGGTCGCGAGACCGATAATTAATTAAATCGCTTATGTTCTCTTATTTGATTTACACGTAATCAGGATTTTTAACGAACATCTCCTACACTAAAAACTATATTTTTCGTATGGCTTTTCAGGGTTACCTTTCGAGCGCCTCCCGACAATGCGCCCGATCAAATACAAAAGCTAAGTATTTTATTTATTTAAAGTCTTTTTTTTTTTTTGTTTGTTTCCTTTTTGATTTTAGGGTTTGCCCTTATATTTCTGAACTGTGCATACATTCACTCCCTCTCTTTCTGCCTTGTCTTTTCAGGGTTACCCCCGAGGTTTCCTCCGACTCTAACCAACCATATCAGATCAAATCCAAATCAAAGCTAAGTATTATTTATCATTCATTATTAATTTATTTATCTTTTATTTTATTAAGGTTAACCTCATTTGCCTCCGAACCGATAATGCACTCACCCCTCTGTTTATTCTTTCTTTTCCAATTTTCAGGGTTTGTCAACTGCCAAAGCTACGAGTATTGGTAACCCTAAACCCTATTCACAAATTATTACTTGTGTTAAACCTTTTGCCTTTTATTTTTATATCCCGCTGGTTTCAATTCCCCTCTCCTCCGCTGGTTACAATTTCCCTTCCCCATTATTATTGTTATATTATTGTGTGGGTAGTAATTTAGGGAGTGCAACTCGCTAATTGAATTAGAATAACTAATTAAAAGATAAATATCTGAATTGAATCACGTGATTGGTGCACACACGCACGCTTTTTGGGTAACCCTCTCTGTTGCCTGTTGCCTTGTTGCCTGTTGCCTTGTTGCCTGTTGCCTTTGTGTTTTGCAGAATAAGCCTCGTCCCTCGAATTCGAGGATACCTCAGCCATGTTGCCTAGATAAAAAGGTCACGACCCTAAATGATGCTGCCTTCGATACACAAATATGACCTTGACCCTCGGAAGTTGCCTACGGAAAAAGGCTGAGGTATCCTCTGGTTGCCTACGAATAAGACTTATTCTGATCCTTACCTTAGACTACCTGCCCTTCTATGGCATGGGACAGTCTTATGGCAAAGGATGTTTCGACGACCCTTTAACCTCCAAACGAAAGGCTTCCTGCCCTCTTATGGCAAGGACTGACCCTTTCATTCTGAAAGGCTAAAAAGAGACCTATCATCTGAGTTTAAGGTAATTGCCCCTAATTGCCTTGCCATGCTCTATTTTCTATATTCTTTCTCAAAATTCTTCAAAAACTGGCTACACTCATTTACGAGCTAAAGTCCATTTTTCATCTTTCATCTACATTTTCTGAAAACGAGCAAGCAAAGCAATTAAGAGCCCATGGAAAACCATGGATGCAAAGGGTGCCTTACACCTTCCCTTTGCATAAATTACCCCCCGAACTTAGATTTCTTTAAAAGGTTTTTTTCTGTTTCTTTTAGCCTTTCTGAATTTGTTTGGATAAAATAAAAGTCGGTGGCGACTCATGCTTAACCGCGACATTTCGATCGATAAAAAGTCAGTTCACCGTATTACAGTAATTCTGGAATCTACTTCTTTCTTTCTTAGATTATTTCCAAGAGATATTAATTTCCCCTTAGGAAATATTTTGAACTACCTCTTTTTTAGACTTCTTGGACCTTAGACTAATAATAGGCATGCTGCATTTGGCACCCCTTTGCTCCACAAACACTTAAACTCAACCAAAGCTTAGTAGAAAATAAATTTATTTGACTAAGAAAATAATAAATCACTTACTAGAAAGTCAATAGGAGTTTTTTTATTTTCCAATATCTATTAAGTGTACAACCTAAAAACCTCAAGATAACTTGAGAGAACTTCCCTTTTAAGGAAGTGTTGTGAATTCAATGCCAAGAACAAAGTATAAAACAAGGAAGAATAAAGGACAAGGAAGAAGAGGAACACAAGAATTGGTTATAACTGCTATTCTTTCACTTTCTCTTAAAACAAGATTACAAGTTTACAAGAATAACAAATAACCTCTCTCACCCTAAATTAGGATTTGCAGCTTAGCAATGATGAGAGACTAGTATGCTATTTATAATAAAACCTAACATACTAACTAATGGGCTTTTTTCCACAAGACCCATTATACAAGCCAACTTAATAAACAAGCTAACTTAACAAATTAGGGTTTAAACACTAAAACCTAATTTAACATGCTAACAACCCTAGCATCTTCGACACAAGCATGTGAACAACCTTCGACTTCATGCTCAATCTTATCGAACCAAGAAGCTACCTTTCTACCATACTAGAGTTCGATCCAATATCTCACAAATCTCCACCTTGGACCTAACTCTACAACATCAAGGGAACAAACTAGCTATCTTCATGCAGCTTTATCAACTGCATACAGTGGAAAAACTTGCAACTCGGCAATGACTTCTCCGCTGCCGTCAATTCTGCATTCATGGCTGCCTCTCCCTTCAACGCTTCCACGCAACCCTGCTGGACCAGTAGGGCTTTCATCTTCAAGCGCCACATACCGAAATCATTCACTCCGGTGAACTTTTCAATCTCATACTTTGTTGAAGGCATCTTCTCCACGCTCACCGCACCAATTTATTGTGAATTCAATGCCAAGAACAAAGTATAAAACAAGGAAGAATAAAGGACAAGGAAGAAGAGGAACACAAGAATTGGTTATAACTGCTATTCTTTCACTTTCTCTTAAAACAAGATTACAAGTTTACAAGAATAACAAATAACCTCTCTCACCCTAAATTAGGATTTGCAGCTTAGCAATGATGAGAGACTAGTATGCTATTTATAATAAAACCTAACATACTAACTAATGGGCTTTTTTCCACAAGACCCATTATACAAGCCAACTTAATAAACAAGCTAACTTAACAAATTAGGGTTTAAACACTAAAACCTAATTTAACATGCTAACAACCCTAGCATCTTCGACACAAGCATGTGAACAACCTTCGACTTCATGCTCAATCTTATCGAACCAAGAAGCTACCTTTCGACCATACTAGAGTTCGATCCAATATCTCACAGGAAGCGACAAACCACCATCGATTTTCCTTCTCTTTAAATCATTTGATACGAAAGTTGGTCCAAATGCATGACTGGTAAATCCATTATTTATTTATCACCTCAACCTTCTAATAGGTTCCATGATTATAGCCATTGAATGATACCATCAGTGTCAACTCCTTTTTTGTATACCCAATGTATGTTTTGCACAAGTTTATTGAATTTGCAAGGAAGACTCCTTCAAAGTTGCAAATTATTCATTTTTCATATTTGTTAGTGTAGATTTCTTTGTATATTCCTTAGGTGAATATGATTATGTAATCTTTCTAGTGATCGATAAGTTTGTAACCCAAGATAGTATCGAAGATTTTCCATCCATCGATTTTAATCTGCATCACATCATAAACATCCTTGCATAAGGATTCGTTAGTAGCACCGAATCGACAAAACATGCACAAGAAAATATTCTTAGTTTGAAAAAGAGTTGTATCATCCTTCCTTCTCGGAAACTTGTTTTCAAGTAGAAAATTGCTCAAACTATCAAATCAAGCTCTATGAACTTGTTTCATATCGTAGAGAGCCTTTTTCATTTTGAAAACATGAATAATAAAAGTTTCATAAAAGCAAGAGGATGATCAGCAGAAACTTAATTTCATAAATATATTTTTTGGACGCAGCCATTGTACACCAAAACACGTTTTAAATGAGATGTACTCTCATTTTTCTAAAAACTAATCTAGAAGTGGATCTATGGACTCACTCCTACAATTATTTTTTTTATTTCACGTGACAAATTTGGAAGTATAGTTTTGAATTTGTCAAGCGGGAATTTGAAAGAAAAAAATACCACCTTTCATGTATTTCACAACCCATTGAATATTTCATAAGTACATTTTTGGATTTGTCAAGCGAAAAAATTAATAAAACATCATCTTGTATGTTTGCTTCCCTCATGATCATACCACCATTTATTCTTAAAACCTTACCAAAACCTCATTCCACACTTAATCAACTTTTCTATTTCAAAATAGCATTTCTCTAATTTTTCACCTCAAAAGGAGTAAAAGAAGCTGAAATTTAAGGTAATGTACATATATTCCATTCTCAGTTACTTGTTATAATCTATTTTTCTGTTTGAAAAAAAACATTGCATCCAGAAAATCTATTTCCAGATTATTGTTTAATGACATACAAAATTGTATTTTCTACTTCAGTGTTGCATTTGGTTAGTTTTGAATTTTTTCTATTATGATTGGCCTTAGATATGGTGTACCCTAGTATTGTCCCCAAAAATATTATGTCTATGAATGTCAAACTGTTTGATGTCAAGGAGTTTGTTATTCGTGAACATATGCTCCAATGGATCCGCACATATGGTGCTAAATTGGGGTTCAAGATTGTCATTAGGAGGCCAGATAATGGTTCTGATAGAAGACAAACATTTGTGATATTGAGATGCAAAAGAAGTGACAAGTACACAAATCATATCCAGGAGTTCAAATGAGATAACACTAGTTCGAGGAGATGTTAGTGTCCTTTTAAGTTGCGTGGGTACCTTATGGTCAATAATACATCGAGATTTAATGTGATTTGTGGTATACATAATCATGTCATGTATTACAAGTTATTTGATCATCCAATTACATGTTACATTAAACCTGAAGAGAATGAACTTTTTTCTAACATGTCATTGAATATGGTGCAACCCAAAAATATAGTTGCAACTTTGAAATGGAAAATACCTCAAATTGTCTCAAATATCAAGCAAGTATACATTGTTCGTGCTTGAAATAACAAGTTGATAAGAGGTTCAAGAATTAAACGAAACAATTGTTGAAGCTTTTGCATGATAACCATTATGTATCTAGGTACAGAATGTGACAGGATGGAGAAACCGTTCAAGATATATTTTGGACGCATCATGATTCCATCAAGTTGTTCAACATATTTCCCATTGTGCTCATTATTGATTCAACATAGAAGACCAACAAGTGCAGACTCCCACCTTTGAAAATGATTGGTGTTTCTTCTACGGAGATGACTTTTTCAGTTGGGTTTGCATTTTTAGAAAGTGAAAAAAGGACAATGTCATTCGGGCGTTAGAAGTGTGTCGGACTATGTTGAAGGACCAATCAAATATGCCAAAGGTCATTCTCACCAATCGCGATGCCGCATTGATAAATTCGGTTGCAATGATGTTTCATTGGTGTTAGGAAGACATACAGTCTTCCATGTGCTTTTTTAATTTCAAAGAAAATAAAACTTGATAGCGTGGAACCATGTGCTTGCAGGAATAGTCATGAAAATGATAAAAGCTCAACAAGATTTGATTGGCCAAGATAACATCATAGTTTTGATGATGACAACGCCTGTAGATATAACACCCCTTGAAGTATATTTTATGAAAATAACTCATTAAGACAAGCAAGTTCCAAAGCTCGTTTAAGCTGTCAAAGATGCACATGATAGTTGATGAAGCCATTCAGCTAAAGGATTAGATTTTAATGATCACTAGTGATGTCCTCTAATGATGGAATCTAACTTGAACACATATCAAGCCTTATACTTATATCAAGCCTTATACTTAGGAAGCTTCAAGTGAAATGCTTATATGATTGATGTATTCGGCAAAACTCAAAAGAACTTGAAATTTCAGAGTGTTAAAGAGAGGAAGTGTGAAAGTTTGCCTAATCATGTCTAGTCGAGTGATTAGTGTTTTATAAAAACACAAAGGCGTTTTCGTAAAGTAATAAGGATAAATTATACATACATTAAAACTATTTTTGAAGCCTCCATTTTTCAATTATAACCACCTAAATTCTGTTGGAGCCTAGCCAAATGAACTGATAACTGTCAAATTAATTAGGGCATATAAATAGAGGTCTTCCCCTTAATTTCTTTTCATCTAGAAAATGTGAGATGTCTCACTTTACACTCTCTCAATCTCTCTCTAAATTGTTTTTCTTTCTCTCACTTAATTTTAGTCATAGTGCTTTGAGAAACGTTCTTGAGAGAATTATTGTAAATTCTCCGAATTATTGTAAATTCTCCAAAAGTTCTGGAAAGGGCATTATTGTAAATTCTCCGAATTATTTTTTTTCTTGAGAGAATTATTCTTATGTAGGAAGAAATTATTTAGGTTTGAGCTAAACCTGTTAAAAGCTCTTTTTAGGGTATTATTGTAAATTCTCTGAGTTATTTTTTCTTTTGAGAGAATTATTCTTATGTAGGAAGAAATTATTTAGGTTTGAGCTAAACTTGTTAAAATCTCTTTTGGGGGGATTAGTGTTAAGTCTCCGTTTGGTTCGTGAGCTCCGCCACTTTAGGAAAAGCTCTGCTTCTAGGTTCGTAAAGAATAATCAGCAAAAAAATATTCACACCTGTTCTCGAGCTAATACTTATATAAAATCTTAGTTGGTTCGAGATCAGCCCGATATAAAATAAAGGTTTGGATCGTGGTTAGCCCGGTATAAAACCTTGATTCAGTTGAGAAGATATCCATTTGAAAACTCCATCTTGATTCGAGATAGTTTGTACAAAATTTCAATGTGTCTTAGAGACTAACCGCTCGGAACTTTGTTCATTGTTTGACTTGAGTATAAACTGCTTCTTTCCTTTATTTGTTGTTTAGTTGGAAGTAAACCTAAAACTTCATTTTTTTTGTGTTAGGGGGTTTATGGGCTTAACCTTGTATAAACTCTCAAGAATTATAAATACTGTCAAGATCAGTTCTTAGGAAGAGGATAAAGTCCCTTCATTAAGATCGAACCTCTATAAATCTCTGGTGTTATCTCTCTTCCCTTAACATTTTATTTTTCGCATATTTATTTTATTTTGGATAGTGTGAAACCCGCATCCGACCCTACCCGTTCTCATCCTACTCCAGAAGCTACATTTTATAGATTCTCTTTTCACGGTTGATCGAATACCCATCCGACAGTCGACTAACCCTTCAAACGCTACGCAATAATGCAAAAAACTTAAAAATAACATTTATTGTTAGATGGATGAGGGAGTACTAAATTTGAAAACTCAACTTTACTATTTTGGAGAAGCCAAGAGTTTTTGTCATAAATGTAAGCCTAACTGCCCAAGTAGATACTGCTCCTATTTCCCGATAGATAACCGTGGTCCTACTTTCTACTCACTCATCATGCCTTTCGAGATTCCACTCTAAGAATTAAACTCCATGATGCCTTTCGAGCTTGCTGAAAATTATGACTATAAGTTGCACTACTTCATTAAATTTCCATCTTCCAATTTTCTACTATATCACACATGGGTCATGTGGGGTCTTTTGAGCTGAACGGAGTACACATCCAAACCAGAGCAACATCCAACGAGAAAGAGATCGAGAAGCATATATCATCATTCATGCATCCTTCCAACAATCATCGAACCAAAGTAATCGGTTTCGATGCCGAATGGCTTCTATTAGACGCCACAGAACCAGAAGCCATTACAAAATCGAAATGCGCCACCATACAACTCTGTGATGGACATTCATGTCTTATTATCCAGCTAAATCAATTTAACTCATTCGAGAGTTGGGCTTATGACTCAGTCCATAAATCACTGCTTAACTTTTTTCGTCTGCCAGATTTCACATTTGTAGGAATTGGAATCAAAGAGAATTTTGCGAAGTTGGAGAAGCAGTAATGGGTTTGCATGCAGAAATGCTGTTGAGCTTGGACATTTAGCTGCTACTGTGATGAAGAGTCCTCGGTTGAGTTTTTGTGGTGTTGATGAGTTAGCTTTTGTGGTGTGTAAGCTTGATTTGAGAAAATATAGGCCTTTAACAACGGCTTTTGATTGGGGTTGGTGTCTTCTTAGCAAAGAACTTGCTAAACTTGCTACTGTTAATGTTTATTCTTATTATAAGATTGGGAGCAAACTGCTTCATCGTGGTGTTGTAGGCAGATGTAAAACTGTTGATGGAACTTCTAAGCAGGCTACAAGAAAGAGAAAGAGAAAAGAAGTTGAAACGAAAAAAAGTAGAAAACTGTGGGATACATGGCAAAGATAGGCAATCTAGGAAGAAAAAATGGAAAAAGCAACAACCAAAGAAAGTGTATTATACTCGTTCTAAGGTTGAAATTCATTGTGCTCGTTAATGAATTTTTTATTTGTTTTTTATTTTTATTATATATTCTATAAGTTACTATGAATCCCAGTTTTTGTTTTTCTTTCACTATCATATATTTTGGGTTTAAATCCACTCATCCAGCGGGTTACTCTATCAACTGCGCTTCAAAATTTTTATGATACAAGATATACTGTTTATGTATGAGCCACATGTTTGGGATTGTGGAATCACTACGGCCATTGTCTTTAAGAACACATTGTTCTTCAATCTTGATTTAGGAGAAAAATAATGATAAGAGCACTCCAAATAAAACTTATATGAAAAACACTTTTTATAAGAATTTAATTGGAATATACTGATGCTGTAAATAAGTTTTACAACATCAATAAATCACAACTGTTAATTTATTGGAAGTGTTTGACTTTTATTTTAAATTTTTTTTAAATAATATAATTTACTGGTTATGATGTATTGATAGTGTAAAATTTTTTACACTGATAGTGCATAACAATTAAACTCATAAATATAAGTAATAAAATGTATATGAAAAATTCAATACTGTACAAATTGACTAAAAATTAATTATTAAAAATAATAAATCTAAAAAGTAAAAATTTGCTAGAATCGAGAAAGAATTTATCTATTTAATAATTTTTAATTCCTCTAATAGAATTTTACTACTAAAATTATTGAGAGTTATCTTGTTTTAAATCATACAATATAATAAAGCAAGATGAGTATTTAGGCAAGTTAGACACATGGCAAACTCACAACAATTTCTACATATGGACAACTTGCTAAAAGAAGAAAGTTCTCATTTAAAAAAATTATTTAATTATATTATATATTTATTTTATTTACTTTTTAAGTTTCTAATAATTATTTCATTTTCAATGAACTGATATTTATTGCATCATTTGTTTTCAATGTAAACATTTAGTTTTTTGATGCAGTGTATCCCTTGGTTATCCAGTAAACATAAACATGTACAATGTTTCTGCTGATATCAAACACAAACATAATACCTCATTTCTATCTTTCTCTTTCTACCGTACTTTTTTCCTTCTTCCATTTTTTCTTCTTCCAACTACAACAAAATCTAAACGATACTTTTGTAACATCAAGACTATCTGACTTTTTTTTACAGAACCAAAGAAAAGAAGGAAAGTTGGAACAAATCACTGCCATCACCCGAGACTTCCGCTTACGAATCCGACAACACAGCATCAACAAGTCAGACGGGAACCGCCCTTCTCGACGCAACAGCCTATGTGTCGCTGTCGTCGCCGTCAACTCACACTCCCTCTCCGATGTGAATCGTGGCCACCACCGTTCAACGCAGCCGCGCCGGATCTCCGTCCAATCGCCCTCAGCCGACAAAGCTGCAGTCGTTCATTAAAAGTAATTTTTTCCATATCCAAGGCTTTCCATTTTTGTGCATATTTCCCAGATCCCTTATTCAATTTATGTTGGCTTCGAGTTTTGTATCTGTCTTCGAAAACATTGAGAGAATCGGGTCATGAACATGTTTCTCAGATCCCTTATTCAAAATTTATTTTGTGACTATTGTTTGACTCTATTTTGATGAAATTAAAGCCTTCAATGACACTAATTATATTTTGTTTTGTTCTTATTAGTCTACCCTGTTGGTGTTTAAAGTAAAGTTTCCAGCAGCACCTAATCCTAATCTCATCTCACCTTAAATGGGTAACTCAAATCTTTTCCCGTATTAAACCAATTATTTGTGTTTATATGCATTTTAGTGTTAATGCACTCACATACATATTCTTTACGAAATTCATTCTCCATTATTTTCTTTGATGTTTCATCTATGTATTCTTGCTCTCACACTTTATTTCATCAATCCAAGGCCAAAATGGTGGAAGGAAAAGATGCAATCCAAGGCCAAAATGGTGGAGGGAGAAGCAAGGAAGTTGCGACGGTTCTAACAGCTTGATCAAGTAAACTATAATTTTAATTTCTTCATCTTCAACGCGTGCACTCGCTTCAACTAATTTCTAACTTATATATTTGATTACAGGTGATTAAGGATCTTGCAAGTGCAGGACTTGATTCTTCCAATCTTATTCTTGGAGTTGATTTCACCAAGCGCAATAATGAGTGGACAAGTTAGGTCATGTTTATAAATTAAATTATAGTTTTCTAAGTTAAGATTTTAATTTATGCATTGTGGTATTGTGAAATACTAAATGATGAACTTGATGTTTGTTTCAGCAAAAAATCAATTTAAGAGAAGGAGTTTGCACTATGGGAATGTTTTGTAAATTAAATTTTGTTTAATGCTCATTTCAAGGATTTAGCTTCAGTGAAGATTGAAGAGTTGAAGTTCATGGAAGGAAGAGGTAAAATGAAAGACTTATTGAAATGGATTATGGCTACTTATACAGGCCAAATAGCTGATGGAATAAGAGATGACGAGTATGAGAGTCACAAGGAAAACATAAAGAAGAACTATCATGATATAGTAGGTGAGAAGGAGAGTTCCAAGAAAACGAGAAAGAATAACTCTCATGAAAAAGATGAGAAGGAGAGTTCCAATAAATCGAGAAAGAAGAACTCTAATGATAGAGGTTAAGGAGAGTTCCGAGAAAAAGAGAAAGAAGAAATCTCATGATAGAGATGAGGAAGAGAGTTCAAAGAAAAAGTGAAAGAAGAAAAGCTATTAATGATCAAGGTATTGAAAAAGAGAAACAAGAATACCTTTTAATGATGGGAGTGTAGTAGAAGTTGTCTTAGATGTAGGTGCAAAAAATATTTGTTTAAGTGGCTTTGATTTTGATAACTTTGTCTCTCTGTATTAATGGATTATGTTTTGGTTGTGTTGAGTGAATTCTAACGTTCATAGTGTATATGTGTAGATTGTAGTAATCTAACTACAATTTTTAAATGTTTGTTATTGTGTAAATTTTCAGTAGCATAAACTAACTCTTATATGTATTCACACTTTCATGTGTGTTAGTTTCCAAAAAAGTGTATATTTAATCTTTGTTGATTATTATAGTTGTTTGTTCAAATTACTATAGTATAACATTTTTGATAAAATTAATTTTTGATTTTGAAAGTAGCCTAAAAATATCTCATTTACATTTTATTTTGGATACAATAAAAAAATAATAATTTGATTTTGTAGACTCAAAAAATAATAGATTCTCATTCTTTTTTTCTTTTAAATGTTTTATTAAGATCATTAATAATAAAATATTCGAGAATTTCAACAATCTTGAAAGAATTAGAGAAATTTGGTTGTAAAATTGTAATGTAAAGTGGATGCTCATAGCTTCCATAAGCACCAATTGTTACAACATAAATTATTTATCGTATAATCTATAATTTTTCTCATGTTGGATTTGATTTGACGGAGAATAATT